>NC_088244.1:39685738-39985738 GCF_036934945.1 Oncorhynchus masou masou | reverse complement strand
TTTCTATGCTTCCCATTCTTAAGTTTAGTGTTTTGCATCTTCGATTTTGTACACCGGCTTATAACAGCTGAAAATACAATTATTTTGGTTATTGAAAATATATTTCACTCCGCTTTAGATGGTACAATGATTCTCAACACCTGTGGTTCCCAAAGTTTTTATAGTCCCTTCAAACATTCAACCTCCAGCTGCGTACCCCCTCTCGCACCAGGGTCAGCGCACTCTCAAATGTTATTTTTTGCCATCATTGTAAGCGTGCCACACACACTATACTATATATACATTTATTAAACATAAGAATGAGTGAGTTTGTCACAATCTGGCTCGTGGGAAGTGACGAAGAGCTCTTATAGGACCAAGGTACAAATAATAATCTAATTATAGTAATAATTATCAATAATTTTGCTCATTATTTAGCCATCTTACATATAAATCTTTATTCGTTCATTGAAAATTGTGAATAACTCACCACAGGTTAATGAGAAGGGTGTGCTTGAAAGGATGCTCATAACTCTGCAATTTTGGGTTGTATTGGAGAGAGGCTCAGTCTTAAATAATTTTCCACACACAGTCTGTGCCTGTACTTAGTTTTAATGCTAGTGAGGGCCGAGAATCCAGTCTCACATAGGTACATGGTTGCAAAGGGCATCAGTGTCTTAATAGCGAGATATGGCAAGGCAAGAAACTCTGAGCGCAGCCCTATCCAGACATCTGTCAGTGGCTTCTGATTAAATTCAATTTTTACAGAACCGCTTGTTGCAATATCCTTTAGGCTCTCTTGTTCAGATATCTGTAAGTGGACTGGAAGCAGGGCATGAAAGGAATAACAAATCCAGTTGTTTGTGTCATCCGTTTCGGGAAAGTACCTGCGTAATTGCGCACCCAGCACTCAGGTGCTTCACTATATCACATTTGACATTGTCCGTATGCGTGAGTTCATTTACACACACACAAATCATACAACGATGGAAAGACCTGCGTGTTGTCCTTGTTAACTTCTTGAAACTCCCCATCCCGGATCCGGGATCGTGACTAAAGCCTCAGGCTCATTAGCATAACGCAACGTTAACGATTTCTGAAAAACGCAAATAAAATTAAAATAATGCGTTTGCTCTCAAGCTTAGCCTTTTCTTAACAACACTGTCATCTCAGATTTTCAAAATATGCTTTTGAACCATAGAAATTGACTAATTTGTGTAAGAGTATGCAAAGCTAGCATAGCATTTTGTGTAGCATGTAGCACGCAACATTTTCACAAAAGCCAGATAACCAAATAAATAAAATCATTAACTTTGAAGAGCTTCGGATGTTTTCAATGAGGAGACTCTCAGTTACATAGCAAATGTGCAGTTTTTCAAAAAATATTATTTGTGTAGGACAAATCGCTCCGTTTTGTTCACGTTTGGCTATGAAAAAACCCTGTATACAGTTATAGCCTGAAGCTCATTAGCATAATGTAACGTTAACGATTTCTGAAAATCGCAAATAAAATGAAAATAATGCATCTGCTCTCAAGCTTAGCCTTTTCTTAACAACACTGTCATCTCAGATTTTCAAAATATGCTTTTGAACCATAGAAATTGACTAATTTGTGTAAGAGTATGCAAAGCTAGCAATGCATTTTGAATAACATGTAGCACGCAACATTTTCACAAAAACCAGATAACCAAATAAATAAAATCATTTACCTTTGAAGAGCTTCTGATGTTTTCAATGAGGAGACTCTCAGTTACACACCAAATGCGCAGTGTTTCCTGAAAGCGTCTGTGTGTAGGAGAAATCGTTCCGTTTTCTACATTGCGCCTGTCTACTGAAACGAACCGAAAATGCAGTCACCTACAACGTAAAACTTTTTCCGGATTAACTACATAATATCGACCGAAACATGGCAAACGTTGTTTGGAATCAGTCCTCAAGGTGTTTTTTCACATATCTCTTCATTGACATGCAGTTCGTGGAAGCTTGCTTTACTCTCTGTATTGTTTGGAAAAATACTGGCAGGTGACTTTTGCGCACCAATTTCGGCGCAGGACACCGGGCGGACACGTGGTAAATGTGGTCTCTTATGGTCAATCTTCCAATGATCTGCCTACAAATACGTCACAATGCTGCAGACACCTTGGGGAAATGACAGAAAGGGCAGACTCATTCCTCTTGCGTTCACAGCCATATAAGGAGATCATGACAAACAGAGCCTCAAAAATCCTTGTCATTTCCTGGATGCCATCTCATCTTGGTTTTGCCTGAAGCTCACGTTAAAGGGCACGCACAGAGAAGATCTTTGTATTTCTGGACACGTCAGAGTGTTTTCTTTCGAACAGTAGCAATTATATGCATAGTCGAGCATCTTTTTGTGACAAAATATCTTGTTTAAAACGGGAACGTTTTTCATCCAAAAATGAAATTGCGCCCCTAGAGTTCCAACAGGTTAATGCAGACAGAGAAGAGCTCCAACTTCTTAATCATAGCCTCAATTTTGTCCTGCCCATTGAATATAGTTGTGTAGAGTCCCTGTAATCCTAGATTCAGATTATTCAGGCTAGAAACTCGTCATCATGCAAGCGGTCAGACAAGTGAAAATGATGGTCAGTAAAGACAACTTTAAGCCTGTCTCTCGTGTCAATACTTTGCCCCTTAATAACCAGCGCACTTTCTGTATGTTGTAAAAGCGTTACATGTTCACTGCCCATATCATTGCATAATGCAGAAAATACACCAGAGTTTCGTGGCCTTGATTTAACAAAGTTAACCATTTTCACTGTCGTGTCCAAAACATCTTTCAAGCTGTCAGGCATTCCCTTGGCAGCAAGAGCCTCTCGGTGGATGCTGCAGTGTACTCAAGTGGCGTTGGGAGCAACTCTTTGCACGCACGTTACCACTCCACTATGTCTACCTGTCATGGCTTTTGCGCCATCACTACAGATACCAACACATCTCGACCACAAGTCCATTTGATGTCACAAAGCTGTCCAGTACTTTAAAAATATCCTCTCCTGGTTTTCAGAAGATGTCTTAATTGACATCTCCCCCCCCCCCCACTCATCCAGATGTAACTCATATAATTCACTGGCTTGTATGCAAACCAGTAATTGTTTCAAAACATCTCCTGTCATGTCACTGATGCGTTGTGAAACAGTGTTGTTTGATGAAGGCATTGTCTATAGTTGTTTTTGGGCCTTTTCCCCCAGCATTGTCCTAGCTATATCCTCTGCAGCAGGAAGAATTAAGTCCTCCACAATAGTATGGGGGCTTGCCTGTTCTAGCCACTCGGTAGCTCACCATAAAAGACACTTCTAGCACCTTCTTATGAAAGGTATCTGTTGCAGTTTATACATGTCTTACTACTCGAAAGTCGTCTTAATTCTCGCTCAAAAAACTCCTGAGGCTTTTTTTTTCAGATTGGCATGTTTTGTTTCTAAATGTCTGCACAAGAGTGAAGGTTTCAACGAGTTGTGAGATAGGCACAGTGTATTATATGTGCAAAAGAACTGAGGAAAGGCACCCAATATAAGTGAACCCCAAATCAATGTAGATCTCATCATATTTGCACCTCTTCGATTGTCCAGCGTCCCTGTCTGTTGTTCGGTGCTATCCCGGGTGAAGGGGCAGTAGCTCTTTGGCCGCGTCAGATTCCCAACTGTAAGTGTCCATGCTAGCTGGGCTAACTACAACATGTAGAATTACTGATGTTAGCATTGGATGTGCTTGTGGAAGCTGAACAACTTGTGTCGTCGACAGGTGCAGGTGTAGTATTGCTGGTTGTAGCAGTACTACCAATAGAGCTGGTATGTGTGTCTATGGAAACGGGCCTATTTTTTTTTTACCATTTATACATTTTTTTACGGAATGAGCGTCTGCTACGTTTGGCTTCATACGGACCGTTATTGGAATTCCCGCGAAAGTAATGTGATTGGATGTTAATTATTTGACAAGACTACCTTTATTTGACATTGTTATTTTATTTTTGGCAGTGAAATGAGGCTACTCAGGCGAGTCAAAAACCTCGCCCAAAATGTATAGCCCCATTGAAAAATATAAATTAACTGTTTGAAAATGTGGGGGAGAAAAATGTCAAAATTATTATTTTTAAATGTGAGTCACATTTTTATTTGGCGTACCTCCGACAGCCTTGCGCATATACCCCTGGGGAATACCTACTCTACACAATTGCTTGTTTTGTCACATTAATTGAAATTAGGCGAACTATTATTTTAGCAACCAGGCAATATTGCATATTGTACCTTTTTTTATTTTTTATTAATACTTTTAAAATGATATGCCTATTATGAGGTAAATAAATATATATATACTTTTTTAAATACACAGATTATTTTTTTAAACATACTGAGTTATAGTTCTTATAAGGAAATCAGTCAATTGAAATAAATTCGTTCGGCCCTGATCTATGGGTTCACATGACCAGGAATACAGAAATTAATCTGTTGGTCACCAATACCTTTGGTCATGTAGTGTATGTGGACTCCTGCTCATCGAACGTCTAATTTCAAAATCATGGGCATTAATATGGAGTTGCTTCCCCCTTTGCTGCTATAACAGCCTACAGTCGTGGCCAAAAGTTGAGAATGACACACATATACATTTTCACAAAGTCTGCTGCCTCATTTTGTATGATGGCAATTTGCATATACTACAGAATGTTATGAAGAGTGATCCGATGAATTTCAATTAATTGCGAAGTCCCTCTTTGCCATGCAAATGAACTGAAACCCCAAAAAACATTTCCACTGCATTTCAGCACTGTCACAAAAGGACCAGCTGACATCATGTCAGAGATTCTCTCGTTAACACAGGTGTTAGTGAGACTGTCAGATGGTGAAGCGTGATTCATAACTCCAGAGAACGAGTTTCCACTGCTCCAAAGTCCAATGACGGCGAGCTTTACATCACTCAAGACGTCACTTGATATTGTGCATGGTGATCTTAGGCTTGTGTGCGGCTGCTCCGCCATGGAAACCCATTTCATCAAGCTCCCGATGAACAGTTCTTGTGCTGATGTTGCTTCCAGAGGCAGTTTGGAATAATAGCACTTAAGACCAGGGCACCTCTAACAAGGGCAGACATTTTACGTACTAACTTATTGGAAAGGTGGCACCGCCCTAATACCGTGCCACGTTGAAAGTCACTGAGCTTTTCAGTAAGGTCATTCCACTGCCAATGTTTGTCTGTGGAGATTGCATGGCTGTGTGCTCGATTTTATACACCTGTCAGCAATGGGTGTGGCTGAAATGGGTGTGGCCGACTCCGCTAATTTGAATCTGTGTACACACACTATATATAGTGTACTTTAAAAAAAAAAGTAGGGGCGTGGTTTAGAAAACCAGTTAGTATCTGGTGTGACCACCATTTCCTCATTCAGCGCAACACATTTCCTTTGCATAGAATTCTTCAGGCTGTTGATTGGGGTCTGCGGTTGTGGTGCCGGTTGGATGTACTGACAAATTCTCTAAAACAACGTTGGTGGCGGCTTATGGTAGAGAAATGAACATTAAATTCTCTGGCAACAGCTCTGGTGGACATTCCTGCAGTCAGCATGCCAATTGTACTCTCCCTCTAAATTTGAGACATCAGTGGCATTGTGTTGTGACAACACGGCACATTTTAGAGTGGCCTTTTACTGTCCCCAGCACAAGGACCACCTGTTTTAATCAGCGTTTTGATATTCCACACTTGTCAGGTGGATGGATTGTCTTGGCAAAGGAGAAATGCTCACTAGGAGGGATGTAAACAAATTTGTGCGCACAATTTTTGAGAAATAAGCTTTTTGTGAGGATGGAAAATTTCAGGGATCTTTCATTTCATCTTATAAAACATGGGACACTTTGCATGTTTATTTTTTTGTTCAGTATATATTAAAACGTTTTCCTTTTTAAAGTATACTTTTTTAGATTACTAATGATACTGACACCGCTACAACAAATACTTTTTGTGCACGAAACATCTAATTTAAATACCGTGGAATTCCATTCATTCCTTTGGAGGACTGCTCCTACTGGGGAGTGCCAATATGGCCAACCTGTGGCTTCAAAGCCTCTCAATGGCCAATAGAAAGGATCAGCAATCCAGGGTTTATATACATCACTGGTCATGTCCTGTTTAAGCTACCAAATACCCTTTGATCTCACAGTAAAGTCCGAGTCTCTCTCTCTCTCTGTTTTTTTTTTTTTTTTTTTGGTCTCCCCTACCCTCTAACCCTGGCAACTCTAGCCCTGTAGATTCCTGAGTCATTTGGCTCCCTGGCTGCAGGCAGAGAGAACTATTAATACAGTTTGTTTAGCTAGTTACCTAGCAGGCTGCATCAAACACTGCAAGCCTGTAGCTGATTATAGACAGAGAACCGCTCGACCTGCTCGCTCCCCTGGCCATTTGGGATTTGGGACGCAGACCAAGTTAACAGCGACGGGGACATTGCCGGCAGGCTCCGAGAGAGCAATTGGAATAAGGCCCACTGGCTGCGCTGACTTCTTTTGATGTTTCCATGTCACCTTGGATGAATGGAAGCTTAAATAGATGGGTGGACTGACTCTGAGTCTGACTCATATGTAGGCTATCGCATGTCTGAAATGGATATAATGAAAAGGATTTATGTGGAGGCGTTTTACCTCAAAAAGCACAAGAAGGATGAATTAGACACCCACAATCTTTGCTTCTTCTGTTGTAGAAACACAGATACAATTAGTCTTTCTGCAACATTTATTTTGTTGAAATATAATTTGAGCTCAGAATTTTTCTTATTTATCGCAAACAAATTGGTTATTATTTATAGAAATAATTTAATATTCAATAAATTATAGTACCCAACATCTGATTTCGACCAAACCTTTTTTACAGCTATGAGTTAGACACGAGGAATCCAAAGAAATCGTCAAAAGCTACCCACGGTCTTCCTGCCACACCCCACGTCAATCACATCCTACATCCTGATATTACCAGGTTATGACCACTAGATGGTGCTGTTCCAGGGGATTTTTACATAAAAAATTCTCTCCAAGAAATTGTAAAAAGGGAGAATTCACCCAAATTACATATTGGTTTCTTTACCCTGTAAGCAGTCTATGAAAAAGCAATGACAGCAATCCATGCTTTGGTTTTGTTGTCCACTGTTTCAAAGGCAAACCTTTTAGCATTTGTGGCACAAATACAATGCAAGTCAATGGTACCTATATTAGCATTTTCATGCTTCATGTCTAAATCACATGAAGTATCTATTAATGTGTTGTGTAACTCAATTAAGTGGGAAACTATAGGTACCATTCACAGGAGGCTACTGAAGGGAGGATGGCTCATAATAATGGCCGGAACGGCGAGAATGGAATGGCATCACGAGCCCGTCCTCACCAATTGAGGTGCCACCAACCTCCTGTGGTACCATTTGCCACAAATGCAAAAAAGTAAACATTTGAAACCATGGCCAGGTAAACATAACCAAAGCATGGGTTGCTGTCATATTTTGTCCATAGACTGCTTACAGGGTAAGGAGACCAATATGTCATTTTGTGAACTATTCCGTTTCCATTAAGGGGGAGGGGGTTCTTAAAACAACAATCTCTTCGAATAACACCATCTAGTGGTCAGAACCTGGTAATATCAGGATGTACGATGGGACTAGGGCTGTGATGATAATTGAATAACCGTGTAACTAACGGTTATGGATGAAGACTGTCATGAAAATAAAATAACTGTCAAAACCGTTTAAATTAGGGCTGCACCGATATGACATTTTTGGCCGATACCGATATCCAATTTTTTTTTCTCTTTCCCTTGCCAAAAAATAAACCTATGCCGATAACCCATATTTAACATTTTCGCTGCATTTTTAGGCATCCTAGTACAGCTAAATATTTAACACAGACACATATGGATGCAGCGGTCTAAGGCACTGCATCTCGGTGCAAGAGGCGTCACTTCAGTCCCTGGTTGGAATCCAGGCTGAATCACATCCTGCCGTGATTGGGAGTCCCATAGGGCGGCACCCATTTGTCCCAGCGTCGTTCGGGTTTGTCCGCCATTGTAAATAAGAACTTGTTATTTACTGACTTGCCTAGTTAAATGAAGGTTACACACACCACACTTACCAAAACATTATTTTGTTGGCATTTACGCATGTCCCCATTACCAATAAAACCAAATCAAAACCTATTTCTTTCACTTACTTGCTGTGCTGTTTCGTTGTTCATTTGTTCAGTCATTTCAGTCTCAACCAGGGTTCATCATACATGTCAAGCAGTGAACTGTCAGCTCTGTCTGTCTGTCGCTGCTCTTCCTCAGTGTACACTGTCACTGTGTCCGTTTCCATCTTGTCCAGCTGTGTCAGTAACATTTCATGTAAACCCTGTTTCTTGTCTGCATCGAAGTAGCGGCCCTTGTACCTAGCATCGACAATGGTGGCAACACAGTAAAGAGGCTCAGAGAATTCCACCGCATCACTTGTTCACAGCCTCTTGTAGAGTACTTTTGCAAGTATTAACCCCACTGTCTGTCGGCAGATTTGTTGAGCAGGTATTTCGGAATGGCCGATTTAATTAGGGCCAATTTCAAGTTGTCATAACAATCTGTAATCGGCATTTTTGGATACCAATCATGGGCGATTACATTGCACTCCATGAGGAGACTGCGTGGCAGGCTGACTACCTGTTATGCGAGTGCAGCAAGGAGCCAAGATATGGTGCTAGCTAGCATTAAACTTATCTTTATTAAAAACAATCAATCTTAACATAATCACTAGTTAACTACACATGGTTGATGATATTACTAGTTTATCTAGCTTGTCCTGCGTTCCATATAATCAATACGGTGCCTGTTAATTTGTCATTGAATCACAGCCTACTTCGCCAAACAGGTGATTTAACAAGCGCCTTTGTGAGAAAAGCACTGTCGTTGCACCAATGTGTAACTAACCATAAACATCAATGCCTTTCTTAAAATCAATACACAAGTATATACACCGCTCAAAAAATTAAGGGAACACTAAAATAATACATCCTAGATCTGAATTAATGAAATATTCTTATAAAATACTTTTTTCTTTACATAGTTGAATGTGCAGACAACAAAATCACACAAACATTATCAATGGAAATCAAATTTATCAACCCATGGAGGTCTGGATTTGGAGTCACACTAAAAATTAAAGTGGAAAACCACACTACAGGCTGATCCAACTTTGATGTAATGTCCTTAAAACAAGTCAAAATGAGGCTCTGTAGTGTGTGTGGCCTCCACGTGCCTGTATGACCTCCCTACAACGCCTGGGCATGCTCCTGATGAGGTGGCGGATGGTCTCCTGAGGGATCTCCTCCCAGACCTGGACTAAAGCATGGATGGAATGAGACATGATGTCCCAGATGTGCTCAATTGGATTCAGGTCTGGGGAACGGGCGGGCCAGTCCATAGCATCAATGCCTTCCTCTTGCAGGAACTGCTGACACACTCCAGCCACATGAGGTCTAGCATTGTCTTGCATTCGGAGGAACCCAGGGCCAACCGCACCAGCATATGGTCTCACAAGGGGTCTGAGGATCTCATCTCGGTACCTAATTGCAGTCAGGCTACCTCTGGTGAGCACATGGAGGGCTGTGTGGCCCACCAAAGAAATGCCACCCCACACCATGACTGACCCACCGCCAAACAGGTCATGCTGGAGGATGTTGCAGAACATTCTCCACGGCGTCTCCAGACTGTCACGTCATCTGTGAAGAGCACAGTGGCGAATTTGCCAATCTTGGTGTTCTCTGGCAAATGAAAAATGTCCTGCACGGTGTTGGGCTGTAAGCACAACCCCCACCTGTGGACGTCGGGCCCTCATACCACCCTCATGGAGTCTGTTTCTGACCGTTTGAGCAGACACATGCACATTTATGGCCTGCTGGAGGTCATTTTGCAGGGCTCTGGCAGTGCTCCTCCTGCTCCTCCTTGCACAAAGGCGAAGTTAGAGGTCCTGCTGCTGGGTTGTTGCCCTCCTACGGCCTCCTCCACGTCTCCTGATGTACTGGGCTGTCTCCTGGTAGCGCCTCCATGCTCTGGACACTACGCTGACAGACACAGTAAACCTTCTTGCCACAGCTCGCATTGATGTGCCATCCTGGATGAGCTGCACTACCTGAGCCATTTGTGTGGGTTGTAGACTCTGTCTCATGCTACCACTAGAGTGAAAGCACCGCCAGCATTCAAAAGTGACCAAAACATCAGCCAGGAAGCATAGGAATTGAGAAGTGGTCTGTTGTTCCCACCTGCAGAACCACTCCTTTATTGGGGGTGTCTTGCTAATTGCCTATAATTTCCACCTGTTGTCTATTCCATTTGCACAACAGCATGTGAAATTTGTCAATCAGTGTTGCTTCCTAAGTGAACAGTTTGATTTCACAGAAGTGTGATTTACTTGGAGTTACATTGTGTTGTTTGTGTTCCCTTTATTTTTTTTTGAGCAGTGTATATTTAAACCTGCATATTTAGTTTAACCTGTTGAAACTCTGGGGGCGCTATATCATTTTTGGATAAAAAGACGTGCCCGTTTTAAGCGCAATATTTTGTCACAAAAAGATGCTCGACTATGCATATAATTGGTAGCTTTGGAAAGAAAACACTCTGACGTGTCCAGAACTGCAAAGATATTCTCTGTGCGTGCCCTAGAACGTGAGCTACAGGCAAAACCAAGATGAGACGGCATCCAGGAAATGAGCAGGATTTTTGAGGCTCCGTTTTCCATTGTCTCCTTATATGGCTGTGAATGCGAGAGGAGTGAGTCTGCCCTTTCTGTCGTTTCCCCAAGGTGTCTGCAGCATTGTGACGTATTTGTAGGCATATCATTGGAAGATTGACCATAAGAGACCACATTTACCAGGTGTCCGCCCGGTGTCCTGCGCCGAAATTGGTGCGCAAAACTCAGCTGCAAGTATTTTTCCATGGAATTCAGAGAAGAAAGCAGGCTTCCACGAACGATATATCAATGAAGAGATATGTGAAAAAACACATTTACATTACATTTAAGTCATTTAGCAGACGCTCTTATCCAGAGCGACTTACAAATTGGTGAATTCACCTTCTGACATCCAGTGGAACAGCCACTTTACAATAGTGCATCTAAATCATTAAGGGGGGGGGTGGTGAGAAGGATTACTTATCCTATCCTAGGTATTCCTTGAAGAGGTGGGGTTTCAGGTGTCTCCGGAAGGTGGTGATTGACTCCGCTGTCCTGGCGTCGTGAGGGAGTTTGTTCCACCATTGGGGGCCAGAGCAGCGAACAGTTTTGACTGGGCTGAGCGGGAACTGTACTTCCTCAATGGTAGGGAGGCGAGCAGGCCAGAGGTGGATGAACGCAGTGCCCTTGCTTGGGTGTAGGGCCTGATCAGAGCCTGGAGGTACTGCGGTGCCGTTCCCCTCACAGCTCCGTGGCGAGCACCATGGTCTTGTAGCGGATGCGAGCTTCAACTGGAAGCCAGTGGAGAGAGCGGAGGAGCGGGGTGACGTGAGAGAACTTGGGAAGGTTGAACACCAGACGGGCTGCGGCGTTCTGGATGAGTTGTAGGGGTTTAATGGCACAGGCAGGGAGCCCAGCCAACAGCGAGTTGCAGTAATCCAGACGGGAGATGACAAGTGCCTGGATTAGGACCTGCGCCGCTTCCTGTGTGAGGCAGGGTCGTACTCTGCGGATGTTGTAGAGCATGAACCTACAGGAACGGGCCACCGCCATGATGTTGGTTGAGAACGACAGGGTGTTGTCCAGGATCACGCCAAGGTTCTTAGCGCTCTGGGAGGAGGACACAATGGAGTTGTCAACCGTGATGGCGAGATCATGGAACGGGCAGTCCTTCCCCGGGAGGAAGAGCAGCTCCGTCTTGCCGAGGTTCAGCTTGAGGTGGTGATCCGTCATCCACACTGATATGTCTGCCAGACATGCAGAGATGCGATTCGCCACCTGGTCATCAGAAGGGGGAAAGGAGAAGATTAATTGTGTGTCGTCTGCATAGCAATGATAGGAGAGACCATGTGAGGTTATGACAGAGCCAAGTGACTTGGTGTATAGCGAGAATAGGAGAGGGCCTAGAACAGAGCCCTGGGGGACACCAGTGGTGAGAGCGCGTGGCGAGGAGACAGATTCTCGCCACGCCACCTGGTAGGAGCGACCTGTCAGGTAGGACGCAATCCAAGCGTGGGCCGCGCCGGAGATGCCCAACTCGGAGAGGGTGGAGAGGAGGATCTGATGGTTCACAGTATCGAAGGCAGCCGATAGGTCTAGAAGGATGAGAGCAGAGGAGAGAGAGTTAGCTTTAGCAGTGCGGAGCGCCTCCGTGATGCAGAGAAGAGCAGTCTCAGTTGAATGACTAGTCTTGAAACCTGACTGATTTGGATCAAGAAGGTCATTCTGAGAGAGATAGCGGGAGAGCTGGCCAAGGACGGCACGTTCAAGAGTTTTGGAGAGAAAAGAAAGAAGGGATACTGGTCTGTAGTTGTTGACATCGGAGGGATCGAGTGTAGGTTTTTTCAGAAGGGGTGCAACTCTCGCTCTCTTGAAGACGGAAGGGACGTAGCCAGCGGTCAGGGATGAGTTGATGAGCGAGGTGAGGTAAGGGAGAAGGTCCCCGGAAATGGTCTGGAGGAGAGAGGAGGGGATAGGGTCGAGCGGGCAGGTTGTTGGGCGGCCGGCCGTCACAAGAAGCGAGATTTCATCTGGAGAGAGAGGGGAGAAAGGGGTCAGAGCACAGGGTAGGGCAGTGTGAGCAGAACCAGCGGTGTCGTTTGACTTAGCAAACGAGGATCGGATGTCGTCGACCTTCTTTTCAAAATGGTTGACGAAGTCATCTGCAGAGAGGGAGGAGGGGGGGGAGGGGGAGGAGGATTCAGGAGGGAGGAGAAGGTGGCAAAGAGCTTCCTAGAGTTAGAGGCAGATGCTTGGAATTTAGTGGTAGAAAGTGGCTTTAGCAGCAGAGACAGAGGAGGAAAATGTAGAGAGGAGGGAGTGAAAGGATGCCAGGTCCGCAGGGAGGCGAGTTTTCCTCCATTTCCGCTCGGCTGCCCGGAGCTCTGTTCTGTGAGCTCGCAATGAGTCATCGAGCCACGGAGCGGGAGGGGAGGACCGAGCCGGCCTGGAGGATAGGGGACATAGAGAGTCAAAGGATGCAGAAAGGGAAGAGAGGAGGGTTGAGGAGGCAGAGTCAGTAGAAAGGTTGGAGAAGGTATGAGCAGAGGGAAGAGATGATAGGATGGAAGAGGAAAGAGTAGCGGGGGAGAGAGAGCGAAGGTTGGGACGGCGCGATACCATCCGAGTAGGGGCAGTGTGGGAAGTGTTGGATGAGAGCGAGAGGGAAAAGGATACAAGGTAGTGGTCGGAGACTTGGAGGGGAGTTGCAGTGAGGTTAGTGGAAGAACAGCATCTAGTAAAGATGAGGTCGAGCGTATTGCCTGCCTTGTGAGTAGGGCGGGAAGGTGAGAGGGTGAGGTCAAAAGAGGAGAGGAGTGGAAAGAAGGAGGCAGAGAGGAATGAGTCAAAGGTAGACGTGGGGAGGTTAAAGTCGCCCAGGACTGTGAGAGGTGAGCCGTCCTCAGGAAAGGAGCTTATCAAGGCATCAAGCTCATTGATGAACTCTCCGAGGGAACCTGGAGGGCGATAAATGATAAGAATGTTAAGCTTGAAAGGGCTGGTAACTGTGACAGCATGGAATTCAAAGGAGGCGATAGATAGATGGGTAAGGGGAGAGAGAGAGAATGACCACTTAGGAGAGATGAGGATCCCGGTGCCACCACCCCGCTGACCAGAAGCTCTCGGGGTGTGCGAGAACACGTGGGCGGACGAAGAGAGAGCAGTAGGAGTAGCAGTGTTATCTGTGGTGATCCATGTTTCCGTCAGTGCCAGGAAGTCGAGGGACTGGAGGGAGGCATAGGCTGAGATGAACTCTGCCTTGTTGGCCGCAGATCGGCAGTTCCAGAGGCTACCGGAGACCAGGAACTCCACGTGGGTCGTGCGCGCTGGGACCACCAGATTAGGGTGGCGCGGCCACGCGGTGTGGAGCGTTTGTATGGTCTGTGCAGAGAGGAGAGAACAGGGATAGACAGACACATAGTTAACAGGGTACAGAAGAGGCTACGCTAATGCAAAGGAGATTGGAATGACAAGTGGACTACACGTCTCGAATGTTCAGAAAGTTAAGCTTACGTAGCAAGAATCTTATTGACTAAAATGATTGAAATGATACAGTACTGCTGGAGTAGGCTAGCTGGTAGTGGCTGCGATGTTGACACTACACTAATCAAGTCGTTCCGTCGAGTGTAATAGTTTCTACAGTGCTGCTATTCGGGGCTAGCTGGCTAGCTAGCAAGGTTGATTGCGTTCCGTTACTTTAAAAGAACGACAATAGCTGGCTGGCTAACCTAGAAAATCGCTCTAGGCTACACAATTGTCTTAGATACAAAGACGGCTATGTAGCTAGCTAGCTACGATCAAACAAAACAAACCGTTGTACTGTAATAGTTACTACAGTGCTGCTATTCGGGGGCTAGCTGGCTAGCTACGTTAGAAGAACGACAATAGCTGGCCAGCTAACCTAGAAAATCGCTCTAGGCTACACAATTGTCTTAGATACAAAGACGGCTATGTAGCTAGCTAGCTACGATCAAACAAAACAAACCGTTGTACTGTAATAGTTACTACAGTGCTGCTATTCGGGGCTAGCTGGCTAGCTACGTTAGAAGAACGACAATAGCTGGCCAGCTAACCTAGAAAATCGCTCTAGACTACACAATTGTCTTAGATACAAAGACGGCTATGTAGCTGGCTAGCTACGATCAAACAAATCAAACCGTTGTACTGTAATGAAGTGAAATGAAAATGTGATACTACCTGTGGAGCGACGCGGAATGTTGACCGGGTAGTTAGAGTTCAATTCGGTAGACCTTGAGGATTGATTCCAAACAACGTTTGCCATGTTTCGGTCGATATTATGGAGTTAATTCGGAAAAAGTTTGACGTTGTAGGTGACTGAATTTTCGGTTTGTTTCGGTAGCCAAATGTGATGTACAAAACGGAGCGATTTCTCCTACACAGACGCTTTCAGGAAAAACTGCACATTTGCTATGTAACTGAGAGTCTCCTCATTGAAAACATCCGAAGCTCTTCAAAGGTAAATGATTTTATTTATTTGGTTATCTGGTTTTTGTGAAAATGTTGCGTGCTAAATGCTACTCAAAATGCTAAGCTAGCTTAGCATACTCTTACACAAATTAGTGAATTGCTATGGTTCAAAGTGTTGTTAAGAAAAGGCTAAGCTTGAGAGTAGGCGCATTATTTTCATTTTATTTGCGATTTTCAGAAATCGTTAACGTTGCGTTATGCTAATGAGCCTGAGGCTTTAGTCACGATCCCGGATCCGGGATGGGGAGTTTCAAGAGGTTTTAATATTGCCTGCTAACATGAATTTCTTTTAACTAGGGAAATTGTGTTACTTGCTTTCTGTGCAAGCAGAGTCAGGGTACATGCAGCAGTTTGGGCCGCCTGACTCATTGAGAACTGTGTTAGAAGACTATTTCTTCCTAACAAAGACCAAAATTAATTTGCCATAATTTTACATAATTATGACATAACATTGAAGGTTGTGCAATGTAACAGCAATATTTAGACTGATGGATGCTACCCGTTAGAAAAAATACCGAAAGGTTACGTATTTCACTGAAAGAATAAACATTTTGTTTTCAAAATTATAGTTTCCAGATTTGACCGTATTAATGACCTAAGGCTCGTATTTCTGTGTTTTATTATAATTAAGTCTATGAATTGATAGAGCAGTCTGACTGAGCGGTGGTAGGCAGCAGCAGGCTCGTAAGCATTCATTCAAACAGCACGTTCGTACATTTGCCAGCAGCTCTTCGCTGTGCTTCAAGCATTGCGCTTTTTATGACTTCAAGCCTATCAACTCCTGAGATTAGGCTGGCAATACTGTGCCTATAAGAACGTCCAATAGTCAAAGTTATATGAAATACAAATGGTATAGAGAGAAATAGTCCTATAATTCATATAATAACTACAACCTAATTCTTCTTACCTGGGAATATTGAAGACTCATGTTAAAAAGAACCACCAGCTTTCATATGTTCTTAGCAAGGAACTTAAACCTTGGCTTTTTTACATGGCACATATTGCACTATTACTTTTTTCTCCAACACTGTTTTTGTATTATTTAAACCAAATTGAACATGTTTCATTATTTATTTGAGACTAAATTGATTTTATTGATGTATTCTATTAAGTAAAAAAAAAGTGTTCATTCAGTATTGTTGTAATTGTCATTATTACAAATATATATATAAAAATCTGTATCGGCTTTTATTGGTCCTCCAATAATCGGTATCGACGTTGAAAAATCATAATTGGTCGACCTCTAGTTTCGATGCCATGACGGAGGGTATCACGTCTGCTGCAGACAGTTGATTAGCTTATTTCTCGAGTCAGTTGTTTGAATGGCGCTAGGAGTGTGTTCATGTTTCAAACATGTTCTCAAATGCCATTGAAATGGCAGCAGCAGTATGAGAACCAGCACATTCTTGAGCATGCAATACGGCTTTCCTCTGTACGAAATCCTCGTCGACTCCCTGTGTTGTCAGACTCAGCATGCTCATGGGGCTGACATCGCTGGTCCAAATACCAGTCAATCGTGAAGCTAATAGCAGTGACACCCATAGCAAGTAGCTCATAGATGTGCATTTCATCAATACTGTTGAACTCCGGTAGGGCAACACCTGAAAAATAAAATAATGTGTGCCGGGGCTCAAGGTGCTAGACAAGTCGGCGAAAGCCACCATCATCCACGACAGGTTGATTGTCAAGGGCACTCTTTCAAATGACTGCTCGACTTGGAACTTGTTTAGTTGTTGGAAGTGTGCGCTTAGTATTTTTTCTGCCTCTCTGTGTAGCACTGTATTTTTCGCGGAGTCATTACGTCTTCTACATACATATAGGTAAGCACGTCAGCTTTGACATTGGATTTGCACATCGGCATTAAACTAGATGTTGGCATTTTTAGCTAATATCGACCAATTCCGATATGCTCACCGATATATTGTGCATCCCTAATTTAAATAGGCCTACATTCATTTTCTTTTTTTTCTCAACATTTTGTATGAATTTTATTTTCATGTATACTGAACAAAAATATAAATGCAACATGCAACTATTCAAAGATTTTACCAAAATGTATTTTGTAGACCCTAGTCTGAGAATGCATCTGTTGGTCACAGATACCTTAAAAAAAAGGTTGGGCGTGGATCAGAAAACCAGTCAGTATTTGGTGTGACCACCTTTTGCCTCATGCAGCGTGACACTTTTCCATCGCATAGAGTTGATCAGGCTGTTTGTTGTGGAATGTTGTCCCACCCTCCTTCAATGGCTGTGCAAAGTTGCTGGATATTGGAGGGAACTGGATCACACTGTCGTACACGTTGATCCACAGGATCCCAAACATGCTCAATGGGTGACATGTCTGAGTATACAGGCCATGGAAGAACTGGGACATTTTCAGCTTCCAGGAATTGTGTACAGATCCTTGCGACATGGGTCCGTGCATTTAAAGGTTAAAAACATATTTTTTTATTTAACTAGGCATGCTGAAACGTGGTAATGGCGGCGGATGAATAGCATGACAACGGGCCTCAGGATCTCGTCACGATATCTATGTGCATTCAAATTGCTATTGATAAAATGCAATTGTGTTCGCTGTCTCGAGTTTATGCCTGCCCATACCGTAATCCCACCACCACCATGGGGCACTCTGTTCACAAGGTTGTCATCAGCAAACCGCTCACCCACACGACAACATACACGCTGTCTGCTGTTGTGAGGCTGGTTGGACGTACTGCCAAATTCCCTAAAATGACGTTGAAGGCGGCTTAATGAAAATTTAATTCCTGGGAATTGTTCTGGTGGACATTCCTGCAGTCAGCATGCCAATTGCACTCTCCCTCAACTTGAGGCATCTGTGGCATTGTGTTGTGACAAAATTGCACATTGTTAGTGGCCTGTTATTGCCCCCAGAACAAGGTACATCTGTGTAATGATCATGCTGTTTAATCAGCCTCTTGATATGCCACACCTGTCATGTGGATGGATTATCTTGGCAAATGAGAAATGCTCACTAACAGGGATGTGAATGAATTTGTGTTCAATTCTTGAGAAATTAGCTTTTTTTGTGTTTTGCACATTTCTGGGATCTTTTATTTCAGCTCACGAAACACGGGATCAACACTTTACATG
The DNA here is from genome assembly GCF_036934945.1 of Oncorhynchus masou masou. Classification (NCBI taxonomy): domain Eukaryota; kingdom Metazoa; phylum Chordata; class Actinopteri; order Salmoniformes; family Salmonidae; genus Oncorhynchus; species Oncorhynchus masou. The sequence continues at coordinate 39,967,485 of NC_088244.1, read as the reverse complement.
TTGGGTTTATATTTTTGTTCAGTGTAGATAACGTTGACACAATAGTGGGAGTGTTTACTAATGATTATAAGCAATTGTTTTGCTGACTTAGTCTGTCAAACTTTATACATCTCCCTCTCTTTCCAACTGTGCTTTGATGCTCGAGCAGCAGCTAAAACATTAGATACACAGGGGTGTAGAGCGCTATAGGATGTGTGAACTTTCATGCAATGCACATTTTGCATCATTGCTGGCTAGTAAATAAATACATCGGTCTTCCTTTAAAAAAGGTTGGACATGTCTGAGTATTCATGACTCGTTAAACAGCAGTAGACAAGATTGTTCTGGTTCTGAGTCCTATAATGCGCTAATGTTGTGTCAAATGGACAGTGCGCCAATCCTATCTAACCTGGTATGGTATAATTTGATGCGGAATCTTTTCTTACTTTAAATGTATAGACTAATCAACGCTGATCAGGCCGGGTCCGATATTCCACCCTAGGCGAATAATGCCGGACCCACCAATCCCCGCAAAGTAGAATAGTAGGCTAGGCTATACAGTGTCAGCTCGCAATGCATTTTAATGAATGGTCATGTGGTAGCCTACCGTTTCTAAAACAGGCAATTTACTGTTAATCCCTGTCATTTGGTTATATTAATTTCTGTTGCATGTATTAATTACAGTAATTTACTGTTCTCCTCTGAGTGGAAAAGTTGTTTGCAGAGTTCACATCCTACTACACTTGTGAGAAACAAGTTTTGGTTTATTTCATACCATCATTTACGTGCTCCATGTGAGCAATGAGCAAGTGACTGGTCTCTCTGTCCTGTTAATGTTGACGGAGCGAGCATAGAAGTATCTGGCCTGCTTCTAACAAATGTCAAATGTAGGAAAGAGCCCAGCTGGGCTTCTCAGTAATGTTTTCTTCACCTCACACAGTAAGTCAACAAAGTCCTTTTAAATATACAGTACCAGTCAAAAGTTTGGACACCAAGGGTTTTTATTTTTTACTATTTTCTACATTGTAGAATAATAGTGAAGACGTCAAAACTATGAAATAACACATGGAATCGTGTAGTAACCAAAAAAGTGTTAAACAAATCAAAATATATTTTAGATTCTTCAAAGTAGCCATCCTTTGCCTTGATGACAGCTTTGCACACTCTTGGCATTCTCTCAACCAGCTTCATGAGGAATGCTTTTCCAACAGTCTTGAAGGAGTTTCCACATATGCTGAGCACTTGTTGGCTGCTTTTCTTTCACTCTGCGGTCCAACTCATCCCAAACCATCTCAATTGGGTTGAGACCAGGTGATTGTGGAGGCCAGGTCATCTGATGCAGCACTCCATCACTCTCCTTCTTGGTCAAATAGCCCTTACACAGCCTGGAGGTGTGTTTTGGGTCATTGTCCTGTTGTAAAAACAAATTATAATCCTACTAAGTGCAAACCAGATGGGATGGTGTATCGCTGCAGAATGCTGTGGTAGCCATGCTGGTTAAGTGTGCCTTGAATTCTAAATAAATCAATAACCGTATCACCAGCAAAGCACCATCACACCACCACGTCCATGCTTCACGGTGGAAACCACACAGAAATATTAGGTTGTGCCTGACATGCTGGTGACTTTTATGGGGGTGTGTGAGTTTTCTGATTCTCTCTAGGCCAAGGCCTATACAGTGCATTCAGAAAGTATTCAGACCCTTTCCCCTTTTCCAAATTTTGTTACGTTACAGCCTTATTCTAAAATTGATGAAATTAAATTGTTTCTTCATCAAATTCTTATCGGCAGACTCAATAGCCTTGGCTTCTCAAATGACTGCCTCGCCTGGTTCACCGACTACTTCTCAGAGTTCAGTTGTCCGGACCTCTGGGCCTGTCAGGGCCTGTTGTCCGGACCTCTGGCAGTCTATGGCGGTGCCACAGGGTTAAATTCTCGGGCTGACTCTTTTCTCTGTATATATCAATGATGTCGCTCTTGCTGCTGGTGATTCTCTGATCCACCTCTACGCAGACGACACCATTCTGTATACATCTGGCCCTTCTTTGGACACTGCTAACAAACCTCCAAACGAGCTTCAATGCCAACCGCTTTTAAATGCTAGTAAAACTAAGTGCATTCTCTAAAACCGATTGCTGCCCGCACCCTCCTGCCCGACGAGCATCACTACTGGACAGTTCTGACCTAGAATATGTGGACAATTACAAATACCTAGGTGTCTGGTTAGACTGTAAACTCTCCATCCAGACTCACATTAAGCATCTCCAATCCAAAATTAAATCTAGTATCGGCTTCCTATTTCGCAACAAAGCCTCCTTCACTCATTCTGCCAAACATACCCTTGTAAAACTGACTATTCCACCGATCCTTGGCTTCGGTGATGTCATTTACAAAATAGCCTCCAACACTCTACTCGGCAAACTGGTTAAGGGCGCTGTACTGCAGCGCCAGCTGTGCCATCAGAGACTCTGGGTTTGCGCCCAGGCTCTGTCGTAACCGGTCGCGACCGGGAGGTCCGTGGGGCGATGCACAATTGGCCTAGTGTCGTCCGGGTTAGGGAGGGCTTGGCCGGTAGGGATGTCCTTGTCTCATCGCGCACCAGCAACTCCTGTGGCGGGCCGGGCGCGGTGCACGCTAACCAAGGTTGCCAGGTGCACGGTGTTTCCTCCGACACATTGGTCCGGCTAGCTTCCGGGTTGGATGCGCGCTGTGTTAAGAAGCAGTGCGGCTTGGTTGGGTTGTGTATCGGAGGACGCATGACTTTCAACCTTCGTCTCTCCCGATCGCTTACGGGAGTTGTTGTGCCGAGACAAGATAGTAGCTACTAAAACAATTGGATACCACGAAATTGGGGAGAAAAAGGGGTAAAATAAAATGGACTACATCCAGTTTTTTATCATGGTGCCTTCCGTTCTGTCACCAAAGCACCACTGTGACCTGTATGCTCTCGTTGGCAGGCCCTCGCTTCATATTCGTCACTAAACCCGTTTGTTTATGTGTAACTCTGTTGTTTGTATCACACTGCTTTGCTTTATCTTCGCCAGGTCGCAGTTGTAAATGATAACTTGTTCTCAACTGGCCAACCTGATTAATTAAATAAAGGTTTAATAAAAAAAATGACAATGTGAAAACAGGTTTTTAGAATTTTTTGCAAATCATCCTTCAAATGTTTCTACAGCTTGATTGGAGTCCACCTATGGAAAAATTCAATTGATTGGTCATGATTTGGAAAGGTATACACCTGTCTATATAAGGCCCCACAGTTGACAGTGCATGTCAGAGCAAAAACCAAGCCATGAGGTCGAAGGAATTATGTGTAAAAAGGGAAAGAAAAGGAGGATACCTAGTCAGTTGTACAACTGAATGCCTTCAACTGAAATGTGTCTTCCACATTTCAGAGTCAGAGAGGTGCGGGGGTCGGGCTGCCTTAATCGACATCCACATCTTCGGCGCCCGGTTAACTGCCTTGCTCAGAGACAGAACGACAGATTTTTACCTTGTCATAGAGCTCCAAGACAGGATTGTGTCGAGGCACAGATCTAGGGAAAGGTACCAAAAGATTGCTGCAGCATTGAAGGTCCCAAAGAACTGTGGCCTCCATCATTCTTAAATTGAAGGAGTTTGGAACCACCAAGACTCTTCTTAGAGCTGGCCGCCCAGCTAAATTGAGCAATCACGGGAGAATTGGCCTTGGTCAGGGAGGTGACCAAGAACCCGATGGTCATTCTGACAGGGCTCCTCTGTGGAGATCATCAATCTATCAAATGTATTTATAAAGCCCTTCTTACATCAGCTGATGTCACAAAGTGCTGTACAGAAATCCAGCCTAAAACCCCAAACAGCAAGCAATGCAGGTGTAGAAGCACGGTGGCTCGGAAGAACTCCCTAGAAAGGCCAGAACCGAGGAAGAAGCCTAGAGAGGAACCAGGCTATGAGGGGTGGCCAGTCCTCTTATGGCTGGTCCAGGTGGAGATTATAACAGAACATGGCCAAAGATGTTAATAAAATGTTCATAGATGACTAGCATGGTCTAATAATAATTATTATTATCACAGTGGTTGTCGAGGGTGCAACAGGTCAGCACCTCATGAGTAAATGTCAGTTGGCTTTTCATAGCTGATCATTCAGAGTATCTCTACCGCTCCTGCTGTCTCTAGAGCGTTGAACAGGTAGCACGTCCAGTGAACAGGTCAGGGTTCCATAGCTGCAGGCAGAACAGTTGAAACTGGAGTAGCAGCACGGCCAGGTGGACTGGGGACAGCAAGGAGTCATCAGGCCAGGTAGTCCTGAGGCATGGTCCTAGGGCTCAGGTCCTCCGAGAGAAAGAAAGAAAGAGAATTAAAGAGAGCATACTTAAATTCACACAGGACACCAGATAAGACAGGAGAAGTACTCCAGATATAACAGACAGCCCCCGACACATAAATTACTTCAGCATAAATACTGGAGTCTGAGACAGAAGGGGTCAGGAGAAACTGTGGCTCCATCCGACAATACCCCCAGACAGGGCCAAACAGGCAGGATATAACCCCATCCACTTTGCCAAAGTACAGCCCCCACACCACTAGAACCTTCCAGATGGACAACCATCTCAGCAGTACTCCAATCAGTCCAGCATCCTGGAGTCGGCTCTTTACTGTTGACATTGAGACTAGAGGTCGACCGATTAATCAGAATGGCCGATTAATTAGGGCCGATTTCAAGTTTTCATAACAAACGGAAATCGGTATTTTTGGGCGCCGATTTGCCAATTTTTATTTTATACCTTATACCTTTTATTTTTTTATACCTTTTTTATTTAACTAGGCAAGTCAGTTAAGAACACATTTTTAATTTCAATGAAGGCCTAGGAACGGTGGGTTAACTGCCTCGTTCAGGGACAGCACATATTGCACTTTCTTCTCTAACACTTTGTTTTTGCATTATTTAAACCAAATTGAACGTTTCATTATTTACTTGAGGCTAAAGTAAGTGTTCATTCAGTATTGTTGTAATTGTCATTATTACAAAAAAAACAATCGGCCGAGTTATTGTTATTGGCTTTTATGTTCCTCCAATAATCGGTATCGGCGTTGAAAAATCATAATGAAACTGCCAGTTGAGGACTTCTGTTTCTCAAACTAGACACTCTAATGTACTTGTCCTCTTGTTCAGTTGTGCACCGGGGCCTCCCAGTCCTCTTTCTATTCTGGTTAGAGACAGTTTGCGCTGTTCTGTGAAGGGAGTAGGACACAGCGGTGTACAAGATCTTTAGTTTAATAGCAATTCTCGCATGGAAGAGCCTTCATTTCTCAGAACAAGAAAAGACTGACGAGTTTCAGAAAAAAGGTCTTTGTTTCTGACCATTTTGAGCCTGTATTCGAACCCACAAATGCTGATGCTCCAGATACTCAACTAGCCTAAAGAAGGTTAGTTTTATTGCTTCATTAATCAGGACCACAGTTTCAGCTGTGCTCACGTAATTGCAAAAGGGTTTTCTAATGGTCAATTAGCCTTTTTAAAATTATAAACTTGGATTAGCTAACAACGTGCCATGGAACACAGGAGTGATGGTTGCTGATAATGGAATATCTAAAGAGGTGTAAAGAGGTCCATAAAGAATCTGCCGTTTCCAGCTTCAATAGTCATTTACATCAGAAATACAGTGTAGACATTGTTAATGATCAATTTGATGCTATTTTAATGGACATTAAATGTGCTTTTCTTTCAATAACGAGGACATTTCTAACTGACCCCAAACTTTTGAACGGTTGTGTATATCCTACCAATGGGACATTAATAACTGTAATATATTATGTTTCACCGAGTTGTGGCTGAACAACGACATGATTAACATACATCTGGAGGGTTTTAAGCTTTTTCGCCAGTATAGAACATCGGCCTCTGGTAAGACAAGGGGAGGCGGCCTATGCATATTTGTAAACAACACCTGGTACACGAAATCTAAGCAAGTCTCAAGGTTTTGCTCGCCTGAGGTAGAGTATCTCATGATAAGCTGTAGACCACACTATTTACCAATAGAGTTTACATCTATATTTTTCGTAGCTGTCAATATACCACGCAAGACCGATGCTGGCACTAAGACCGTACTCAATGAGCTGTATACGGCCATAAGCAAACAGGAAAACGCTCATCCAGAGGCGGTGCTCATAGTGGCCGGGGACTTTAATGCAAGGAAACTCAAATTAGTTTTACCTTTCTATCAGCATGTTAAATGTACAACCAGAGGGTAAAATACTCTAGATCACCTTTACTCCACACACAGAGACACATACAAAGCTCGCCCACCATTTAGCAAGTCTGACCATAAAGCATCAAGCACCAGTGACTCGGTCAATAAGAAAGTAGTCAGATGAAGCAGATGCTAAGCTACAGGACTGTTTTGCTAGCACAGACTGGAATATGTTCCAGGATTCTTTTGATGGCATTGAGGAGTACACCACAACCGTCACTGGCTTCATCAATAAGTGCATCAATGACATCGTCTCCACAGTGACCGTGCTTACGTACCCCAACCAGAATCCATGGATTACATGCACCATCCGCAATGAGCTAAAGGGTAGAGCTGCTGCTTTCAAGGAGCAGGACTCTAACCCGGAAGCCTATAAGATATCCCGCTATGCCCTCCGACGAACCATCAAACAGGCAAGCGTCAATACAGGACTGAGATCAAATCGTACTACACCAACTCCGACGTTCGTTGGCTGTGGCAGGGCTTGCAAACTATTACAGACTACAAAGGGAAGCACAGCCACGAGCTGTCCAGTGGCACAAACCTACCAGACGAGCTAAATTACTTCTATGCAAGTAACATTGAAACATGAATGACAGCACCAGCCGTTCCGGACGACTGTGTGATCACGCTCCCTGTTGCCGATGTGATTAAGACCTTTATACAGGTCAACATTCACAAGGCCGCAGGGCCAGACAGATTACTAGGACGTGTACTCCGAGCATGGACTGACCAACTGGCAAATGTTTTCACTGACATTTTCAACTCGTCTCTGACTGAGTCTGTAATACCAACATGTTTCAAGCAGGCCACCATAGTCCCTGTGCACAAGAACACTAAGGTAACCTGCCTAAATGACTGCCGACTCGTACCACTCATGTCTGTAGCCATGAAGTGCTTTGAAAGGCTGGTCATGGCTCACATCAACACCATTATCCCAGAAACCCAAGACCAACTCCAATTTGCATACCGCCCCAACAGATCCACAGATGATGCAATCTCTATTGCACACAACACTGCCCTTTCCCACCTGGACAAAAGGAACACCTATGTGAGAATGCAATTCATTGACTACATCTCTGCGTTCAACAACATCGTGACCTCAAAGCTCATCACTAAGCCTGGGACTAAACACCTCCCTCTGCAACTGGATCTTGGACTTCCTGATGGGCCACCCCCAGGTGGTAAGGGTAGGTAACAACACATCCACCACGCTGATCCTCAACATGAAGGCAGTCCCCTCCTGTACTTCCTGTTCACTCATGACTGCACGGCCAGGCACGACTCCAACACCATCAAGTTTGCCGATGACACAAGTGGTAGGCCTGATCACTGACAACGATGACCCAGCTTATAGGGAGGACGTCAGAGATCTGGTTGTGTGTGCCAGGACAACAACCTCTCCCTCAACATGATCAAGACAAAGGAGATGATTGTGGACTACAGGAAAAGGAGGACCAAGCACGCCCCCATTCTCATTGACAGGGCTGTAGTGGAACAGGTTGAGCGCTTCAAGTTCCTTGGTGTCCACATCACCAACAAACTGTCATGGTCCAAACCCACTAAGAGGGCACTGCAAAGCCTATTCCACATCAGGATTACCTCAATTACCCCCGCACATTGACTCTGTACTGGAGACTGAAAATATTTGGCATGGGTCCTCAGATCCTCAAAAGGTTCTACAGCTGCACAACCAAGAGCATCCTAACGGGTTGCGTCACAGCCTGGGATGGCAACTGCTCAGCCTCCCACCGTAAGGCGCTACAGAGGGTAGTGCGTACGGCCCAGTACATCACCGGGGCCAAACTTCCTGCCATTCAGGACCTCTATACCAGGTGGTGACAGAGGAAGGCCCTAAAAATGATCAAAAACTCCAGCCAAACTGGTCGTAGACTGTTCTCTCTGCTACCACACGGCAAACAGTACCGGAGCACCAAGTCGAGGTCCGAAAGGCTTCTTAACAGCTTCTACCCCCCAAGCCATAAGACTCCTGAACATCTAATCAAAGGGCTACCAAGACCCCTGCTGCTACTGTCTGTTTATAATCTATGCATTGTCACTAACTCTACCTACTAGTACATATTACCTCAATTACCCCCGCACATTGACTCTGTACTGGTACCCCTTGTATATAGCCTCGCTTGTTATTTCACTGCTGCTGTTTTAGTTATTTGTACTATTTTCTATTTAACACTTTTTTTCTTAACTTCTTTACTTCTTAAAGCATTGTTGGTAAAGGGCTTGTAAGTAAGCATTTCACTGTAAGGTCCTACACCTGTTGTATTCGGTGCAATTTGATTTAATTTGAAGTCTCTGAATGTCCTTGAGTGGCCCAGCCAGAATCCGGACTTGAACTCAATCTAACATATTTCGAGAGACCTGAAAATAGCTGTGCAGTGACGCTCCCCATCCAACCCGAGAGCACTTGAGAGGATCTGCAGAGAACAATGGGAGAAACTCCCCAAATACAGGTGTGCCAAGCTTATGGTGTCATGGCTGTTATCGCTGCCAAAGGCACTTCAACAAAGTACTGAGTAAAGGGTCTGAGTACTTATGTAAATGTGATATTTAAGGGGGGGGGGTATTTAATCCATTTCAGAATAAGGCTGTAACGTAACGAAGTGGGAAAAGTCAAGGGGTCTGAACACTTTCCCAATGCACTGGACATCCATTAAGAAAGTTTCTTTAATAATCTCTTTAATAAGACTCAAACGCTCCTTTTTATGATTTAATCTAGTAAAAGGCCTATTTTCAGTAGCTTAAGCTACATGATATCTCTCACGACGGCCTTCTCTCTTTGAAGAACGTATGCCACTGCCATCAAATGACCGCAGCTGCAAGGTCTTTGACGTAATGTGAATATTTTGGGGAAAGTGGGGTAAAAAAAATCCATCCGACTTCGTTTGAGTGGTTTTGTGCGTTGAGATAGAATCTGTATTAAAAAAACTTTTGTGCAGAAAAGCCAACAGACAAGGACAAGTTAGGCATATATCTTTATTTTGACTCTGTTAATGTTGTCAATACAAAAATGCGACAGATCCTGTCCAACCTGGCATTTCTTAATTTGTTGATTTAATATTTAGAAGTAATTACCTGAATAATATTGAAATGCCATGATAATTACGAAGTCTAATGGCTTGTTTCAAGAAGCATATTCTTGTAATCAAGTGTACAAGTAAAAGTCTGTCCCTCACCCCGCCTTCTGCTCCGTCCAGTTTTTGTCCTTGATGTGGCACACACAGCCCGTTAGTGCACACCATGAGTGTAAAGAGTTGTTGGTGTATTGTTGTGTGTAGATGGACTGAACTCACACATCTCTGCCCAAATAGACTCAGAGAATTGTGTTTTAGTGTGGGCATTGTAAGAGGCCTAACACCAGCCTCTTACACTATTACTGAATTTGGGGACTGCTTTTGACGAGGGCCCAAAGGGTCAAAGGAAGTGCACTAAATATGGAATAGGATGCCATTTGGGACGCTGACACAGCCTGTGAGGTCGGTTAGGAATCAAGCCCTCTGCTCCTCTGCCTTGTATGTGTTCCGTTTCCTCCTTTTGATCACACTGGGGAAGGATAGGCCAGCCTGCTTTTTATAGGCAAATAAGATGCAGCCTTTGTATTTTTCGAGAGAGACGAGAGATTGAACAGTGGAAACATGATAAGTGCTACTAAAACTAGTGGTCTATAAAAGGTTGTAAGTCAAGTATGTAAATGTACAGTTACAATACGGTTACACAGTAGGCCTACCTGGCAATGTAATTACCATGTAAAAAGGCCTATAACAAGTTGCAATTACTTGGTTTCTTACAGAGATTTACATGGTTACAGATCTACATGGCATCTTCAGTGGATGTTATTGGAGGAGAACGTGATGCTGTTGTATAATCTGTTGTGTGTGTGTGTGTGTTGCGGGACTTGCGTTGTGTAATAGTTGTTGCCAGATGTCATCTAGAGGTTTGTGTTGGGACGTTAGAACCGAGTGCTGCTGAAAAATGTATGCCATAACGCCCCCCCCCCCCCCCGCCCCCAAGTATCATCTCTTCTCATCCTTCCCTCTCCTGTCTCTCCATCCCTCTCATCTCCCATGCTCCACTTGAAGTCAGGTTGGGAAGTTTAGTAAAGATAACTTGGTCATTCAATGTTAATGTCCTATCCCCAACATTACATCACATCCCATGATAAACATTTCATGACCAAGTTATCTTTAGTAAACTTCCCAACCTGTCTTCACTGTGGGGAAGAGAGGAAAGAAGAGAGGGGGGGATAGAAGAGAGGGTGGGCAGAAGAGGGAGGAAGAGGTGAGGAGAAGAGCGAGCAAGGGAGGGGAGGAGTACTTCACAGAGACAGTTGACAGACAAAGTTGAACCCAGGCCTGCCAAACAAGCTTTTAGGTCATATCAGTTCAACTGTACTCGCACACGGTCGGGGAGGAGAAACTTGACGGTGTTGTATGTGTGTTATGTCACATTTGTCAATAGTAGAGCATAGGCCTATGCAAGGAAATGTGAGTTGAGAGAGGTGGGTGAAATCAACTGAAACTGCAGATTAGAGAGAAGGTGGGTGGGCCTAGAGAAAATGTCCTGAAACCGGGAGGGAATTTGTCCAATACAATCTGATTTTGTCCAATGCTTGTTTTCTTTGTCCGTTGCGTAATGTTTTGCTACGTTGTGCACTAATGAGTACGACCCAGAGCAGCATAGGCCTAAATCGAATTTACAGTGTTGTACCTTATTGGCAACAAGTTTTGACGAGCGAGTTTCAAACTCTTGACAATTCACACCTTCCAACACCAGCTGAGAGTAGTGTGTCTCCCATTCATCAAATGTAGTGCCCTTCCCTTCTCAGCTATGAGCTAGGTCTCTTCTCGTTAGACTAGGGGTTCTTGGTACGGCATTCTGAACGTGCTTGGTTTCTGTTTTGCTTGTGGCAGTAAAGTCACTGAGAAAGTGGGGTGACAGCAGCAGACAAGAACAGGCAAATGAGATCATACGATAAGGGGCTACGTCCAAAATGGCATCCTATTCCCTATATAGTGCACTACTTTTGACCCGGGCCCATGGGGTTGAGGTCAAAAGTAGTGCACTATGCAGTGAAGCAGGGTGCCATTTGGGACATATCCGAGGTGAGGTGAAAGACGGTTGTTGAGGGTCACAAGGGGGGTAGTATGGCGCACAGATATTTAAGCTGTGGAATTAGAGATGACATCCTTCAAAAAGTAGTTGAGGGGGGCCATTGACGTGTAGGCTACAGGACTATAGAGTGGTAGTTGAATTTGAAAGATTAAGGGAGCTGGCAAAAAAGAGGGAGAGCGAGAGAGCCTACAGAAAAAAAGAGCGTGAGACGGAGTCAAGAATGGGTGCTTGGGGACGAGTGGTGGGTGTGATGGAGAAGTCTATGTATTAACCAAATGCTAGCTTCCTTCTCCCCTGTAAGCTTCTCCTCATTCATTGGCCAGCTGAAAGCCCCTTGTATGAAGGAAACACCACCAGGGAGACCTGATCTCGCTGCCTAGCTTTGTGTGTGTGTGTGTGTGTGTGTGTGTGTTTTCCTCCCTGCTTGGGAAGGTTATTTTTAAATCCATTCTGCTTCCTGGCTGCCCTGACTACAGCTAGCCTACCAGCAGGACAGGAGTATTCCTGCTTTGTTGTTTTCTGGACTAGTCTACTGGAGGACCAACTGAACCGCTTTGAGGAAATTAAGAAAAGAAAAGACAACCATGTTCTCTTCTCCTTTCCCACAGTTACATTGCAAACTCTTTGCAAAGATGGGGGACGACCGACCTTTTGTGTGCAACGCTCCGGGCTGTGGACAGGTAAGCCGTCAACTACCTCTGTCTTGTCTCAGGTTTCAGGTGTGTGTGTGTGTATGGTTGTACTTGGTATTTGTGTGTGTGTGCTTGTATGGTTGTACTTGGTATTTGTACAATAGTGTGTGTGCTTGTATGGTTGTACTTGGTATTTGTGTGTGTTTGTACAATAGTGTGTGTGCTTGTATGGTTGTACTTGGTATTTGTGTGTGTGTGGCTTTGTGTTTAGTGTGTGTTGTCTATAGCAGTTGACTCTGGAATAACTGGAAGTGAGCATCCTCCTCAATCAGTTGATTGGGAAGTTGAAACTGACGATATTCATTCATACTGTACATGGCCTAGTTCTGTAGTGAAATTAATGGAATTTCCCATTGCTGTCAGTGGCATAGAACATGGGTAGAGAGTAGACCATGTTTTAGTTAGCCATCAACCGGCTTATGTTTCTGGCCACATGTACAATGTATTCCTATTGCCAGTCTGTTTCCGTCACTGACTGAGTGTCCACATGGACAACACAACACGTTCCTATTGCCAGTCTGCTTCTGTTCTCTCGCCAACTCCTTATTGGCTTGACAATGACTAGCTAGGAAGCTATAATTGCGAAACAATTTTAATGTAGGATATTTAATGGATTAGCTCTTCTGTTTCTCTGGAAGAGCCCTCATGGACCACACACACACACACTGATCGCACTGTTAATGATAGCTAGCTAGTCGAACATGGGTCTCTTGGCTACTTCTTTTTCTCAGTGAGAGCCCACATGGACAATACACTGATCACTGACAGAGACAGCTAGCCTAGCGGTGTTGCGATACATTGCTAACAAGGATGCGTCTCTTCCCATTCAGCCAGCCAGTGAGTCACAGGCAGCAGGCAGTAGAGATGAGTAATCTAGGCGCCGTTATTGTTTCAACCCGTCTCTGTCTCACTTCTACTGCCCTGCAGACACGGAGGTTGAAGACCCATATAGTGACTCTGCTGGGCACTAAATGTCTGTGGCTGATGGCATCCCAAATGGCACCCTAGTCCCATAGGGCTGTGATCAAAAGTAGCACATTATATATGGAATAGGGTGCCATTTGGGACGCAGCCGTACTGGAGGTTAGCGACGCGCAACACGAGTGACTGCTTTGGCAGTTATGTATGTCTACGGCTACACAAGCCACAATCATGTCTAATGTAATGTTGGTTTTGGCCAGTAGAACATGATGAATAGCAGTCATAACAAGACAGGTGTTGTTGTACTCTGTCCTATGGTGCTAGATTTCACCTATAGGCTAGTTGTTTTAAAGCCTAGTACAACATTATAATACAATCCCAGTGAAGATGTTAAGAAAGATGTATTTTCAACACCTCTGGTTCTTCCCTCCTTGACTATTGATGCCATGACTTGAGACTTATACGCCTTGTTATTAGGAAACATTATAAAGGCTCCCTCGTGCTTCTAAAAGTGTTACCACATATTTTACTGTGGACAGCTTGCAGGCAGCAGACGACTGTATTGTTAAGAGAGTGGAGATGGAATTATTGATGTTATTACTTTGTCTCTTTTTGTTATAGAGGAAATCATTAGTGTTGTAGTCTGTTGTCCTCTGCGTTTTAGTGTTTAGACACTGTGCCGCGCACACACACACCGTAACATGCGTCTGGAATGAATAATTGATTGCTTGTTGGCTCCTTTTCCCTCTCGGAACCTTCAGGACACTAAGGGACTCGATTGAAGTTACCACAACACTGAGTTTAGCTTCCACTTGACTTGCTTCTGTTAGGAAATTCAAGCTACCACAACAAACACTTCAGCTTCCACTTGACTTGCTTCTGTAAGGACAACAATGTTGTAACATATTTAATTTATTGACATGATTCATTTATTAATCAGTTACAGAAAGACTACAATGGATGCTAAAATAAAAGGTACACGATGTCCTGTGAGATTTGGTTGAATCAACACTGATGTCTGTCTGTAGCTGACTTGCCTGTGTGTGTGTGTGAGAAGAGTTGAGCGATATTATGATAGTATCGTCGATAATTGACGATGGTTGACAAGTATCGTTGATGGTTGACATGATGTGACAGACGATGCTTCAGCCTATTTGAACTTGGCAGGAAAGAACGGTGTCTCGAAGTGCACAACACGGCAGCACAAGTGACATTCTGGGTAATTCCTATTTGCTTAAACCTATTTCAATAAGTATGTTGCATGCAGAACGCAAGCGAGGAATATAGGCCAGACGGAGCAGAGAATTCCACCGACGCGACGTAAAATGACACTACTTAACTATCTTGTGTGGAGCTGTTTAAAAAAAACATAGGCTCTATTAAATATAGCCTTCTCTCTCCATTCGATAGGCTATGAATATGACTTTGGGCTATAGGCTACACATTGATTGTTTTATGCGTGGCTTTCTCCTGATCAAATAATAAAAGTAATGGAGTTCCATCTTAAAAAGTTGTTTGAACAGCCTAAAAACCTCAGGTAGCCAGAGGACCACACATTTAAAAAAAACAATAACATTCATACACCCACTAATGGTAGTCGCTCTGGATAAGAGCATCTGCTAAATGACTCAAATGTAAAAATTACTAATAATGAGAGGGAGAGAGCGAGAACAAACAATATCAATAGAAAAACTAAATCAAGTTTAAGCTTATTGAGAAAGAAATGATCCATGTGGGCCAGAAAAATCCCTCCATGCAACATTATTATTATTATTATTATTTTATTTTTATTTTTTTAATAACCTGTCTTAAAAATAATGTAAGACAAGTTAGTCAGTCACTTATTTGCCAAATATTCTAGCCTGGTGTTGTAAAGTTGCTGTTTTCAAAAATCGCAAGAATGGAAGTCTAATAGACTAGGCATAGGCTCTTCTCAATCAAAGCTTTACGAGAGATAGAAGAAACAATATTATTTATTTATTATTTTATGGGGCGAATTAAGCTATTTATTTTCCAGTTCTGAAGAACCTAGAGTGCTCTCTTACTCACTACGGTAAGATCGTTCCTCATTAGACAGTCACCGTTCCATCATGTGGGCGCCACACACACACACACACACACACACACACACCTGTTCTATGCTGCAGCTCCTCCATCAGAAATAAATATTAGAAAAGATTTGCCTGCACTTAGTCTCTACCTGGGCTTTCAACATTATCTTTTGTCATGATTTGTCCTGTTGAAGCATTCGATTTCACGCTATAGCCTAACTGTAATTTTAGCTGAGTAAAAATAATATGGGGCTGTCCACAATGTGGGGTTTTATGGCTACATAATCACGATAGGATGAAGATTGACATCGCCCAACCCTAGTGTGTGTGTGTGTGTGTGTGTCAACACGTTGTGAATCATCATAGCATAGTGTGTTGATGCTCCTTGGGTGTGTTTTGACACCTTCACACTCAAACACTTGGCTGCCCTTTTTGTGTCTGTGTGTGTTATTTAGTCCAAACAGAACAGAAGTATGATTTTATTCAGGTCATGTCCAGACCTTGTCTTGCTATGGCACATAGCATATTCATATGGGGAAACCTTGTCCTGGTGTTAGTCTGGCCTTTCCAAGAATCCTTCTGTACAATTTGAATTTACAGCGACAGGGTCTCCATTTTGACCTGTTTGCTATTTATTGTTAGATATGATAATCCTTACTTCCAGTATCTCCTACGTACGTACAGGTCAGAGAGGCTAATTTTAGATGGTTTCCCCCAGCCCGACCCAGTTGTCTTGGTCACAGGAACGATACTGTCAGTCTGTGAGACGTATGAGTGTATTGGTGACGCTACAGCTAGCTGGTACTGGCTAAAAATATGCTCCTGACACTTGACAGTGTTTCCACTTGGCGCTCTCTCTCTTTGTCTCCCTCTCTCCCCCCTCTCTCACAACTGAACTTGTTACTGTGATGCTCACGCAGCCCGAAATAGCTTTCATTTCAGAAGACGACGGAGGAGAAACTAAAGTCTGCATCACAAGTAGCACCCTATCCCCAATGTAGTGCACCACTTTCGGCCAGAGCCTTTGGGCCGTGATCAAAGTTGTGCATTAAATAGGAAATAGGGTAACGTTTGGGCCTCAGCCGAAATGCTAAAGCCATGATGATTCAAATTCCACCTACTGCATCCCCTACTGATTCACCTCCACGGTCGCATATCAGGGTAAAATGTAGCAAGAAGTTTTGTAACAGCAAACTGAATTGTTTTTCTTATTGGACATAGTGACACGTAGTCCATCCCGGTTTCAACGCGTTTCCTTCCGTTTGGTGCCTAATGAACACAATCTAGTTCTGTAAACTAAACCAAAGCAACGCCAAAAGGGAAGAGAACAAATACAGAAAGACTGACAGAGGAAGACTATTGTAGCACAAGAGAAGAACACATACCTTGAATGAACACATACTTGTGCTCTAGGCTACTTGTTTAGTGGACAATATGTCTTACAAATGCAGTAGTAGAACAAGTGCACAGCAGATGCTAGATCAATTATTTTACTTTTTAAAAATTTTACGAGGCAAGTCCGTTAAGAACAAATGATGTACAGTAAGCCAACAAGCAGGCCGAGCATTCCACTTCCCTGATGAGCAAACTGTTGAGTCAATGTGTTTTCAGTGTCAGCAGCATTTTGTGGCATATAGCGATAGTCAGCCATGGCTCTTCCAAGACATGTTGTATAGTTTGAAAGGGTGCGGTACAAAAACCAGAGTGTATTGTACATCACAGATATTCTTTGTGGTGCAACCAAAAGTGATACAGCATGAATGTGTTCCAAAAGATAGCAAGTCAAATGTATATGATTCTGTGACTTGACATCTGATATTGAGGTGCTTTCTTGCACCTAACCGACTGAGCATCAGGCCTAATAGATTATCACCTCTCTCTCTCTCTCTCTTTCTCTCCTTCTGTCTGTCTCTCTTTGTTTGTTTTTTCACGGATCTACCCCAACCCGGGATCCGACCAGGTCAGATTAAAACATTTTGTAGTTAACCCTCAGATTATGAAAACGAGCCAGTGTGCACTGCAAGTGACGCATGGTAAAATAGTCTACTTGTAGGAGAGGACGACGACGCAGCGGAAATCGGGGATAGCCAATAGGTTATATGAAGTGAGTTTCTGAGACATGGAGTCGTTTTTTGCTGACGTGAAGAAGAAACTGAATGAAAGAGAGTAGCCTACAGGCCAGAGATGGAAAAACCGACAGCCAAATCGTCTGTATGGGCCTCATTTATGCACATTGTATATAAAGAGGGGAGAAAGGTTGCCCATATTTTACAGACCTTAGCTATTGCATTTTAGTTTTATTTAGTCAATTTACTAGTTTATTTAATTAATTTTTTTAGGCTTGGCCTATTTAGTAGGCTATCTTAATAAAAAAAATTGAAGTAAGTAATGTTGAATGACTCGAGTGATAGGCTATTTGTAGGCATAAAGCTGGGACTCACTCATACGCTAGTTTGTGGCTTTCGTCCAAAATAAATAAGTGATTAAATTTAATGCAGAGTTACCGACACATTCTTTCAGGTCGTCTTTAACTTGGTTAATAATGTTGTTTATTAATCTGCTCATGTTGTGTTTGTACAGTAGACTGATATTGTAGAAAATATTGTCTCCTTATGTTGAAAGGCTCCCGATTTGATTCATTGTGTAAAGCATGGTATAAGAAGTATCAGGACTTCTCTCTTCAATTTTTATTAACTCTCCGGATGGTAGGCCTACATGTCCGCTTTAAATCAATGCAGCAGACTCCATCCTTCCATAGACTATTTAACGTTTATTTTTAATTTGAAGCTTGCTGGTCAAACAGGCTATAGCCTACTTTTTTTTAGTCTAAATCAATTATTATCAAAACAGTTAAATAGACTAGATTTTAATGTTGAACAGTATACGAATACAGAATATTACAGATTACAGACTAAAGTGAATTATTTGCTGGTCTCCCGTATGTAAAAGCTAAATTAAAAAATAAATGTTTTGAATCAATTTGGATTGAATGGAGACCCGATCCAATTTGGATTAGATTCTCTCTCAACTCTGACATGTTTCGTGTCACATCTGGTCCACCTCTGATCTGAATCGGATTTTCTAAGAAAATGACTGGATCCTGTCGGGGTCGGGTGGGAATTTTGTGGATCCGGTTCGGATCTCATTTCGGGATCCGAGGATCTAGTTGTGTATGTGTGTGCGTGCGTTTAATTATCTTCATAAACCCCCCCCCCTCCCCTTTCTTCAGAGGTTTACCAACGAGGACCACCTGGCTGTACACAAACACAAACATGAGATGAGTCTGAAGTTTGCCCCTGCCAGGACTGACTCTGTCATTATCCAAGGTACTGGTTCTCCTAGTGAGTCTGGTCTATTCAACTTTATTACTCTACTGTCACCTCTTTACTTTGGTACTCTTGCCACTTGTTGTGATCACCGAAACATTTTAGTCAGAAATGGCATCTCTGTCACCACCTGTCCTGTTCTGTTTTATTTCCCTGAAGACCTTTAGTTGAATATTGGATTGTTTTGTTTATCTTTAAAGCTACAATCCTTAGTTGAAGAATAACAAAGGGTCACCCTGCCTTTGTTTTGGGGTTATGCCTGCAAACTTGGGTTTTGAATTGCGGAGATCTGGCATGTCTGCCTCGTGATTCGTTGGGAGAGTCCCCAGAATGTGTTTTTTCCCCTTTATCGACGTAGGCAGTGGCGTAGTTCCTCTATGCCAAAAGAGTCCATCAGTGCTGGCTAGGGTCGGGTTTTCGAGACTATAGATTTTTTTTAGGACAAGGTTATGTTTCTGGATGTTGCACCACACTGCCTTGTTGACAGCCTGACAGTGCGGTGCAGGAGGACGCTCCTCCCTCACCACTTTTGACCTTTCACATCACGTCACGGACCATACACCGGTGCACCATGGCTCAGGATAACTGAACTCCCTCCTCGTTTTACTCAAATGTTTGTAAACAATAGTTTAAACTATCATTTCGATATCATGGAAGGTCATTTATTGCATCCCTAGCTCAATGAATTTGAGAGGCTACATTTCTCCAGGTCCTTCCCTCAGCTTCCCCCCCCCAAAACAAAGTGGTAAGGGAGGAGCGTCCTCCTGCACCGTACTGTCAGGCTGTCAACAAGGCAGCGTGGTGCAACATCCAGAAACATATAACCTTGTCCTAAAAAGAATCTATAGTCTCGAAAACGCGACCCTAGCCAACACTGATGGACTCTTTGGGCATAGAGGAACTGCGCCACTGCCTACGTCGATAAAGGGGAAAAAACACATTCTGGGGACTCTCCCAACGAATCACGAGGCAGACATGCCAGATCTCCGCAATTCTAAACCCAAGTTTGCAGGCATAACCTTTTGTAGTGGTAGTTGATGCAAACTCGCCACTTGTGAAATACACTCATATAAAAAGAACCTCTGTGATCTCCATCTTACTAGCTACTATTTTATTCAAGAGGATATTGTAATCGAGCAGATAAAGTAGTGATGTAGGCAGAGATGCCGTTCCTCTATGCCAAGAGAGTCCATAATTGAAACAAAACCTTGGACACTTGCCTAGGGTCGGTTTTTGAGACTATAAAATATGTTCAAATGTTCAAACTTGTTTTCATTGGGAAGGCAGATAGTTTTTATTTTATTTAATCAAAAGCAATTACTTTTGCATGTGAAAACACAGAATCTTCATGCCCGGGAGGCAGCCCGATTCCAAAACGAATGCAGTCACTTTTCCAGTGCAAACTCCTTCCACTGGGATAACCCGGGCAAGATAATCGAATGCCCTCAAGTTTATATTTTGGGTTCCGATGGGGTATGGTAGTTGATATAAGCTCATGAGCCGTTTCTAAGTTATATTATTCAATAATCAATGGGTGTATATATAACTAATTTATATGTCCAAAAATGTATGTAGCAACTAAGGATTCTAGCTTTAAATCTCCATGCCAAAGTGTTTCAGAATAAAACATCCATCCGTTGGCTGTTTTTTTGCACGGTAAGTATGGAAAAAAAGGTGAGAGATTTTCTAAAATAGATGTTTCTCTGTGTCTCATTTCCTCCTGTTCCAGACCAGACCCCTACTCCCACTCGCTTCCTGAAGAACTGCGAGGAGGTGGGGCTGTTCAACGAGCTGGCTAGCTCCTTCGCTGAGGAGTTCAGGAAGGCCCAGGAGGATGACGACAAGCGGGCCAAGAACCCTGTGAGTAGAACCCAGGTGGTTCCATGGACCACGTTTGCCTAACGAGTTACTCCATCTGAGACCTGAAGACTTGCGTAAGCTCTAGGCTTTAGGTCAGTGGACTAATGGTCTTGTTGCGCGCAGAAGACCAGGATCGGAACCCAGTTAGTCACATGAGCGGTGGAATGGGATTGGAGTCCTGGATCTTCTGAAGTGCTATCTCTTTGTAGTGTCTCACAGTCTCCCTCTCTTCCCCCCTCCCCCCCCCCCCTCTCCTCCAGCTCCCTGCCCCGAACAGGGAGGTGGCCCTGGACATGAGCCTGCAGACGCCTTCAGCAGAAGCCGTAAAGGTGAAGGAGGAGACGCCTGTTGAGGTTGACTCCTCCCCACCAGGAAGTCCAGATTCCTTTTCCAGCATGTCAGACAGTAGCAGGGACACCATGGTGAGAAGAGGAAAGGTAGGGGTCAAAACTAAGGGGACATGACTGACCAACAAACCCATGTTGAATGACCTAATTGGTTAGGATTAGAGTTCTGGGTTGGCATGCCAGTCACGTTCCTTCAGTCACACCCAAAGGTAGGGGACAGGGGAGGGCCAGAGGAACACGTGGTAAGTAGGTATGAGAGACCAGGATAGGCACTGTGGTTTGTTAATGGGGATCGAATGGATGACAGGATAGAGGAACAACATGCCTGCTGTACTCCTCCTTTACTATGTCTATGTGCTATCAAGGAACAATCCAGAATGCATTGGAAACAAGTCATTATTGACCTCATGCGGACCTTATACTCACCCGGTGTTGAACGGAGCATCTCTCCTGTCTTCTCCTCAGGACACTCCCCCGAGGCCAGCGCTGAGTTCGGCCCCCACCCCCACAATCATGAGGCCAGGCGCCCTCCCGGTGCGGCCCAGACCAGGCTCTCTGCCCCTCCACCTGGGCTTCGACGCCATGCAGCCCACCATGCCTTCACCCACCTCTGTCATCACACCCACCCCACCATCCAACCGCACCGTATTGGGGTGAGTGACTGGTCTTCTCGCCACAAACCTGGTTCCAGATCTGAAGATGGCATAAGCAGTTCTGGAACCAAGCTAGTCCTCCGTGGGGCCTGGAGATCCAGTTAAAGATGGCTGTTATATGCCGAATCCCACTTCAACCCTTTTTTTTTTACAATCCCTACCCCCTAGGCCATTTATATAGAACTGAAAGGATTGGATAAGTGTATCCTATATGGTGTAAATTCCACCTAGCCTATCAGAGGGCAAGATTAAGATTTCCAAATAGATTTTTTCCCCCATCAGTAACCCTCTACCTCTCTCTTCTAGCTCTCCCACAGGCCACTACCCCATGATGATGCACCTTCCCAACGGGCTCCTCCCTGGACCCATGCAAATAGCCTCTGTCATATCTGTAAGTAACCTGCCTTCATTGCTCTGCCCTTCTCTGGTTTGTTGAATTGGTTGTTGCCAATTCTGATTCAAGTGGAAGCTGACCATTACCTGGAAGCTGGTCCCCCGTAGCTCAGTTGGTAGAGCATGACGCCGCGCCAGTATAGTGGGTTCGATTCTCGGAATGCCCATATGTAAAATGTTTGCACAGATGACTGGCATTTATTATAATTATTATTACATTAGTAACAGAGTAATAACATATCAGTCAGGGAGTCTAGTTTGATCATATAATAATTCAATTGTACGCTTGCACTAGTTGTCTATAATGAGTATAAATTCACATGGAGAATACATGAAGCACTTTGAAACACTGTATGAGCCCCAACCTTGTTAAAATGTGTGTGTGTGTGTGCATCCTGTCTCTAGCTGGCCCGGCCCATGCACATGGTGCCCAACATTCCCGGTATCCCTGGTCCTCCTCTGGGAGGTGGCAGCAGCGGCTCCAACTCCCCCTCGGGGTACACCACACACTCGGAGGCCAAAATGGTTAGGAACAGATGCATCTGTCTCTCTGTGTCTCTCTCTCTCTGTGTGTGTCTCTGTCTCTCTGTGTCTTTCTATCTTTCTCTATTAGGGATGCACATTCCTGTCAATGTTTCTGCCATCTAACTGACCCTCATTAACCACTTAACAAATGCTTACATTTGTTCCAAACAGTAAAAATGATGTGACCAACAGAAAATACTATGCGTTCATACAAACAACAGACATTTTTTTAAACTATTGAAACAATAGCAAGCAGGGTTTTCCATTAGCGCCGGCTGCGGCTACAGACACATTTTCCACTTCAAATTAAGTAGGCTACTTTCATTTTGCTTGTCCGTCAAGCCCTCTCTCGCTAGAATGAACAATATGCATTTTCTAGTGATCTATTGATAGGATAGGCACCTGCAGTCTGCTGTCTGTCCCGCCTCCCCGGTATAATTTGTGTGCACTATGGTTGGTTGCAGTCAAATTTCTTTCTTTGCACGGAGGAGGGAGAGAGCATGATGCTCGTGAATTTGCACCTCCCATGTAATGTAAGTGGTGACGATGAGTCAATATCCTAATTATTGTTTTCTGGTATCATTCATATTTCCTAGGCTTCCTTTCCTAGGATTTTGGGGCTTGCCAGACAGTGACGGTAAAGTGAGTGACTCGTCTCGTCAGCCTACCGAATCGCATCGATGAGAGAGACGTTCATTTGACTCCCTAATTTGCATAGTCTACTTTTTGGCGATTTATCTGCAGATAATTTATGAAAAGATGAAGATGGTGAATCATCACTACAGGAACAATAGGTAGTATAGGTAGCCTCATTCTTGTCCAAATATCATAATTAGTCCCTTCACGTAATCCAGGTATTAAAACGGATTTCAACAATATTCTAAAATCTATTTACCTTTTAGTAGGGAATCAACTAAATGTATTGAACAATTTATTCATTTGCCCAAGTTTATCATAAGACATGAACAGAATGCAGCAGTGATTCGTATTTCCTGTAACTTTCTGAATGTCTGTGTGTAGATGGAAATGTTTCTCAAAAGCCTTCTCAATGAAATGCTAGCTAAAAATGAGCCTATGCTTACCTGACAGAATCATGTCTTGATTATTTTCATCAATCCAGCAGATATTTGTTTTGCAAACCAAAAACAAATAAGGGAGTTGCAAAGTGCCCTACAAAATCACCGCTAAACAACATCCTCTTGCTAGGTGCACACTTGAATAAAAGGATAACTACACCCCAAAATAAAAATGTATCCTGATGGGGATTAAGCATTGTTGTTTGCCCTTACCTAAGGAAATATTTGTGGGGTTCTAACGCCCTTAAACAATTCCCTTAGGTAAGGGAAAAGTATTCCTTAAGGTAAGTAAACCCTTAAGGGAAACACTTAAGATGTTTTATGCAACCGGGCCCTCAATTTGACCATTTTCACTTAATTTAAAGGGGAAATTCACCTTAAAAAGTTGTTTGCGACTGACTTCAAGTGAAGGAAACTGTAATGGAAAAGATGAGGGGAATATTTATTTCAATGTTTTATCCAACCGGGCCCTGCAGCTCTCGGTGTCTGACGGGTGATTGTCCGTTCAAACTAGGCTTTTTAATGCGCGTGTGGTGCCCGTGTGATAATTAAGACGCATGACAAACTAATGAAAATACACACGTGCCAATTTAATTACACTCAGTTATGCAAATTATCCTATAGACCTATAGGCTCTCTGTCCCCCTTGGTCTACCCCTTTGGGTGTACCACACACACTCTGAAACCAAAATTGTGAGATCTATCTCTATTTCTGGTGCTCTCTTGCTCTTTCTCACCCACCTTCTCTCTCTCTCTCTGGTTCTTTCCCCCTCGATCTCCCCCTTTTCTCCTTTCTCTATGTATGTACAGTTGAAGTCGTAAGTTTACATACACCTTAGCCAAATACATTTGAACTCAGTTTTTCACAATTACCGACATTTAATCCTAGTAAAAATTCACTGTCTTCGGTCAGTTAGGATCACCACTTTATTTTAAGAATGTGAAATGCCAGAATAATAGTAGTGAGAATGATTTATTTATTTCAGCTTTTATTTCTTTCATCACATCGGGGCGGCAGTGTAGCCTAGTGGTTAGAGCATTGGACTAGTAACCGAAAGGTTGCAAGTTCAAATCCCCGAGCTGACAAGGTACAAAATCTGTCGTTCTGCCCCTGAACAGGCAGTTAACCCACTGTTCCTAGGCCGTCATTGAAAATAAGAATTTGTTCTTAACTGACTTGCCTAGTAAAATAAAGGTAAAAAAAAAAAAAAAACATACCCAGTGGGTCAGAAGTTTACATACACTTAATGAGTATTTGGTAGCATTGCCTTTTAAATTGTTTAACTTGGGTCAATTGTTTTGGGTAGCCTTCCACAAGCTTCCCACAATAAGTTGGGTGAATTTTGGCCCATTCCTCCTGACAGAGCTGGTGTAACTGAGTCAGGTTTTTATGCCTCCTTGCTCGCACATGCTTTTTCAGTTCTGCCCACAAATGTTCTATAGGATTGAGGTCAGGGATTTGTGATGGCCACTCCAATACCTTGACTTTTGTCCTTAAGCCATTTTGCCACAACTTTGGAAGAGTGCTTGGGGTCATTGTCCATTTGGAAGACCCATTTGTGACCAAGCTTTTACTTCTTGACTGATGTCTTGAGATGTTGCTTCAATATGCCATCTATTTTGTGAAGTGCACCAGTCCCTCCTGCAGCAAAGCACTCCAACAACATGACGCTGCCACCACCGTGCTTCACGGTTGGGATGGTGTTCTTCGGCTTGCAATCCTTCCCCCTTTTTCCTCCAAACATAACAATGGTCATTTTGGCCAAACCGTTCTATTTTTGTTTCATCCGACCAAAAGACATTTCTCCAAAAAGTACAATCTTTGTCCCCATGTGCAGTTGCAAAACGTAGTCTGGCTTTTTCATGGCGGTTTTGGAGCAGTGGCTTCTTCCTTGCTGAGCGGCCTTTCAGGTTATGTCGATATAGGACTCGTTTTACTGTGGATATAGACACTTTTGTACCTGTTTCCTCCAGCATCTTCACAAGGTCCTTTGCTGTTGGTCTGGGATTGATTTGTAGTTTTCGCACCAAAGTACGGTCATCTCTAGGAGACAGAATGCGTCTCCTTCCTGAGCAGTATGACGGCTGCGTGGTCCCATGGTGTTTATACTTGCGTACTATTGTTTGTACAGATGATCGTGGTACCTTCAGGTGTTTGGAAATTGCTTCCAAGGATGAGCCAGACTTGTAGATGTCTACAATTGTTTTTCTGAGGTCTTGGCTGATTTCTTTTGATTTCCCCATGATGTCAAGCAAAGAGGCACTGAGTTTGAAGTTAGGCCTTGAAATACATCCACAGGTACATCTCCAATTGACTCAAATTATGTCAATTAGCCTATCAGAAGCTTCTAAAGCCATGACATCATTGTCTGGAATTTTCCAAGCTGTTTAAAGACAGTCAACTTAGTGTATGTCAACTTCTGACCCACTGGAATTGGGATACAGTGAATTATAAGTGAAATAATCTGTCTGTAAACAATTGTTTGAAAAATGACTTGTGTCATGCACAAAGTAGATGTCCTAACCGAAAAGTCGGTTAGTGGTTGAAAAGCGAGTTTTAATGACTCCAACCTAAGTGTATGTTAACTTCCGACTTAAACTGTATCTTTGTATCTATCTCCCTTCGTTGCCCTTTACCCTTCAATCCCTCCTTCTATCTCGGTTTGTTCGTCACGTGACTGAGATGGCATAGTCCAGAAGCAATTGTGATAACGTAAAGGAACACGTGTTTTTTTTTTTTTTTGTGTGTATATTTTGTCAATGTGTGTTTTTAATGTTAAAATGGTCCTTGTTGTCCTGTCTCCTGTAGAGGCTGAAGGCAGCACTGGCCCAGCAGAGTTCAGGAGGTCATGGTATGGGAGGTATGGCCGGCAGCCCCATGCACCCCCAGAGGATGGAACAGAGCCAGTTACTGGTGCAGCACCCCGACGCACCCTCCCCAGCACAGCCACAGGTAGGACGACGTGGAGATATGGACACACTCTTACTCTCTCAAGCACTCACTCACTCACGCACATGCATGTTCATTGTAAAGAATACACATGCAGGTTTTACTTTCTGGTAATCAGGGTTGGGGTCAATCCATTTCAATTCCAGTCAATTCTGAAAGTAAATAGAAATTTCAGTGTACTTCCTGAATTGACCCCAACCCTGGTGGCAGTAGAATATTATCAAAATCCTCTTGACTTGGATCTTCATGACCTGTCGTTCGTTGACATCAGTAGAAGGGCAGGGGCATTACAAAATTGTCTTTCAGTGCCTAAATTATATCAGTCTTGTTTAAGGTGTTGACAAACTGACTCAAACCCTCACTCTCTCTCCCACCTCACTCTCTCTCCATTTCCACCACGCCCTCTCCTCCCTTTCCTTCAGGTGTCTCCGGCCCAGCCTACTGGTGGTCGGCGGCGGCGTGCGGCGGAGGACGACCCGGACGACCGTCGACAGCGTTTCCTGGAGAGGAACCGGGCAGCCGCCTCGCGCTGCCGACAAAAACGCAAAGTCTGGGTCAACTCCCTGGAGAAGAAGGCAGAGGAGCTCGTCTCCATGAACGTCTCGCTGGCGGTGTGTGTGATGGTTTTCAAAGCCGCACTGTATTTCGGTCTCATCTCTCCTTTTCTCCGAACCACTTACTCATTGAAACATTTCAACCAGTTTGAAAATAGAAGATATTCGGTCCTCTTCTGGCTGTACTGGGTAGAGACAGTATTGACTCATTGTGTTACACAACAGCATTGACTCATTGTGTTACTGTGTTTCTTCAGAATGAAGTATCTCTCCTGAGGAATGAGGTGGCTCATCTCAAACAGCTACTGCTGGCTCACAAGGACTGCCCTGTCACCACTCTACAGAAGAAGATTGCCTACATGGGTGAGCCTGCTAGCTAGCAGCAGCTAGAAAACACATGGGAAACTCTAATATGTACTTTTGTAATATTATCTTATGTTGTTCTTGTCTATAACTGTTCTGTTGGATGGGGAGCGTCGTTGCACAGCTAGTTTCAGGTCTCTCGAGAGATGTTCGATCCGGTTCAAGCCTGGAATCTGGCTGGGTTACTCAAGGACATTCAGAGACTTGTCCTAAAGCCCATCTTGCGTTGTTTTGGATGTGTGCTTATGGTCGTTGTCCTGTTGGAAGGTGAACCTTCGCCCCAGGCTGAGGTCCTGAGCACTCTGGAGCAGGTTTTCATCAGGGATCTCTCTATACTTTGCTCCGTTCATCTTTCCCTTGATCCTGACTAGTCTCCCAGTCCCTGCCACTGAAAAGCATCCCCACAGCATGATGCTGCCACCACCATGCTTCATCGTAGGGATGGTGCCAGATTTCCTCCAGATGTGATGCTTGGTATTCAGGCCAAAGAGTTAAATATTGGTTTCATCAGACCAGAGAATATTGTTTCTCATGGTCTGAAAGTCCTTTAGGTGCCTTTTGGCAAATCCTAGCGGGCTGTCATGTGTCTTTTACAGAGGAGTGGCTTCCGTCTGGCCACTCTACCATAAAAGCCTGTTTGGTGGAGTGCTGCAGAGATGGCTGTCCTTCTGGAATGTTCTCCCATCTCTGCAGAAGAACTCTGGAGCTCTGTCAGAGTAAATTTTGGGTCACCTCCCTGACCAAGGCCCTTCTCCCCCGATTGCTTAGTTTGGCCCGTGGCCAGCTGGTGGTTCCAAACTTCTTCCATTTAAGAATAACGGAGGCCACTGAGTTCTTGGGGACCTTCAATGCTGCAGCAATTTTTTAGTACCCTTCCCCAGATCTGTGCCTCAACACAATCCTGTCTTGGAGCTCTACAGACAATCCCTGGTCTTTGCTGTGACATGCACTGTCAACTGTTGGACCTTATATAAACAGGTGTGTGCCTTTCCAAATCATGTAAAATCAATTAAAGTTACCACAGGTGGACTCCAATAAAGTTGTAGAAATATCTCAAGGATGATCAATGGAAGCGGGATACACCTGAGCTCAATTTCGAGTCTCATGGCAAAGGGTAGTAGATAAAAAATCATCTAAAATCCTGTTTTCGCTATATCATTATGGGGTATTGTGTGTAGATTAATGAGGAAACAAATGTATTTGATCCATTTTAGAGGCTGTAACAACAAAATGTGGGAAAAGAGGAGTCATCCTGACCAACTGGCCCTCCAAATACACCTCCGCTGTCTTCAACCAGGATCTCAGCGTTCACTGCCTCATTGCCTGGATCCACAGTCAAACGACCACCCCTCATCACTGTCAAACGCTCCCTAAAACATTTCTGTGAGCAGGCCTTTCTAATCGACCTGGCCCGGGTATCCTGGAAGGATTATTGACCTCATCCCGTCAGTTGAGGATGCTTGGTCATTCTTTAAAAGTAACTTCCTCACCATTTTAGATAAGCATGCTCCGTTCAAAAAATGCAGAACTAAGAACAGATATAGCCCTTGGTTCACTCCAGACCTGACTGCCATCGACCAGCACAAAAACATCCTGTGGCGGACTGCAATAGCATCGAATAGTCCCCGCGATATGTAACTGTTCAGGGAAGGCAGGAACCAATACACGCAGTCAGTCAGGAAAGCCAAGGCCAGCTTCTTCAGGCAGAAATTTGCATCCTGTAGCTCTAACTCCAAAAAGTTCTGGGACACTAAAGTCCATGGAGAACAAGAGCAGCTCCTCCCAGTTGCCCACTGCACTGAGGCTCGGTAACATGGTCACCACCGATAAATCCATGATTATCGAAAACTTCAACAAGCATTTCTCAACGGCTGGCCATGCCTTCCTCCTGGCTACTCCAACCTCGGACAACAGCTCCGCCTCCCCCGCAGCTACTCGCCCAAGCCTCTCCAGGTTCTCCTTTACCCAAATCCAGATAGCAGATCTTCTGAAAGAGCTGCAAAACCTGGAACCGTACAAATCCGCTGGGCTTGACAATCTGGACCCTCTATTTCTGAAACTATCCACCGCCATTGTCGCAACCCCTATTAACAGCCTGTTCAACCTCTCTTTCATATCGTCTGAGATCCCCAAGGATTGGAAAGCTGCCGCAGTCATCCCCCTCTTCAAAGGGGGAGACACCCTGGACCCAAACTGTTACAGACCTATATCCATCCTGCCCTGCCTATCTAAGGTCTTCGAAAGCCAAGTCAACAAACCGGTTACTGACCATCTCGAATCCCACCGTACCTTCTCCGCTGTGCAATCTGGTTTCCGAGCCGGTCACGGGTGCACCTCAGCCACGCTCAAGGTACTAAACGATATCATAACCGCCATCGATAGAAGACAGTACTGTGCAGCCGTCTTCATCGACCTGGCCAAGGCTTTCGACTCTGTCAATCACCATATTCTTATCGGCAGACTCAGTAGCCTCGGTTTTTCTAATGACTGCCTTGCCTGGTTCACCAACTACTTTGCAGACAGAGTTCAGTGTGTCAAATCGAAGGTCATGTTGTCCGGTCCTCTGGCAGTCTCTATGGGGATGCCACAGGGTTAAATTCTCAGGCAGACTCTTTTCTCTGTATATATCAATAATGTTGCTCTTGCTGCGGGCGATTCCCTCATCCACCTCTACGCAGACGACACCATTCTGTATACTTCTGGCCCTTCCATGGACACTGTGCTATCTAACCTCCAAACGAGCTTCAATGCCATAGAAATCTCCTTCCGTGGCCTCCAACTGCTCTTAAACGCCAGTAAAACCAATTGCATGCTTTTCAACCGTTCGCTGCCTGCACCTGCACGCCAGACCAGCATCACCACCCTGGATGCTTCCGACCTAGAATATGTGGACATCTGTAAGTACCTAGGTGTCTGGCTAGACTGTAAACTCTCCTTCCAGACTCATATCAAACATCTCCAATCTAAAATCAAATCTAGAGTTGGCTTTCTATTCCGCAATAAAGCATCCTTCACTCACGCCGCCAAATTTACCGTAGTAAAACTGACTATCCTACCGATCCTCGACTTCAGCGATGTCATCTACAAAATAGCTTCCAATACCCTACTCAGCAAACTGGATGCAGTTTATCACAGTGCCATCCGTCTTGTTACTAAAGCACCTTATACCACCCACCACTGTGACCTGTATGCTCTAGTCGGCTGGCCCTCGCTACATATTCGTCGCCAGACCCACTGGCTCCAGGTCATCTACAAGTCCATGCTTAGGTAAATCTCCGCTTCATCTCAGTTCACTGGTCACGATGGCAACACCCACCCGTAGCACGCGCTCCAGCAGGTTTAATTCACTGATCTTCCCTAAAGCCAACACCTCATTTGGCTGCCTTTCGTTACAGTTCTCTGCTGCCTGTGACTGGAACGAATTGCAAAAATCGCTGAAGTTGGAGACTTTTATCTCCCTCACCAACTTCAAACATCTGCTATCTGAGCAGCTAACCATTCACTGCAGCTGTACATAGTCTATCGATAAATAGCCCACCCAATTTACCTACCTCATTCCCATACTGTTTATATTTATTTACTTTTCTGCTCTTTTGCACACCAGTATCTCTACCTGTACCTGTACCATGACCATGGCAAAATCTATAGTATTGCAAGAAATTAGCTCTAAAATGGCACATTACAATTGCATAAAATGTGTTAGAAAATTGCTAGGTTTTCTCTCTGCCGAATGGCAAAATGTGTAGAATTGCAGCAAACCAAAAATGATTTTGCTTAGGGCCCCCAAAATGCTAGGGCTGGCTGTGGGTATGGATGTGGGTACGCAGATGAGTTCGTTTTTTTTTATGTGGCCTCCACCAAAGCTGCCCATCTCTGATGAAGAGTCACTGGTAAAAGCCCATCCCTGTAACACACACTGTTCTTGTGTCTTCGTCTTACAGGAGAGGACAGTCCTATGAGAGATATGTCGGAGCCCACCGGCTCCCCAGCCCCTGTCATCCAACACAGCTCCCTGCCCAGCCCCTCTCCCTCCTCGGGCCCCAACGGCATGGGCGCCCGGGCGGCTGCCGAGGCCATGGCCATGTCCGTGCTGGCTGGGATGGGTCAACACCAGCAGAGGAGAGGAGAAAGGGATGGAGGGAGAGATGAGAGGGATGGAGGGAGAGACGGGAGGGATGGTCCCTCCTCCCACGTCATCATGGCCACACAGTCGCACCACTCTGCCAGATGATGAGCGTATCACACATCAAGGCCCGGGACTCTACGGCGACACCACCCCACACGGGCAGGAGGAGAGTGGAGGAGATAGTTTAAAAAAAAAATATATATATATATATATACATATAAAAAATATATATAAAAATAACTCCTCTCTTCTCAGGTGACCAGAAGAGTAGGAAGGAAACGTTGTCTTACATCAGATAGCGTGACAATTCCGCCTCCGAGCATTGCGTAGGAGTGACGCGACCTGACGTAAGACAATGGGAGGAGGAGGGACACCCGAAGAAATAATATCTTCCTACTAAAATGAAACACACTCCTCCTCCTCTTTCCCCCTGCTGTGGTTGCCATTTTGTGTCAGCCATTTTGTCTCAGGCCTGGAGCCTTGCTGGAGCTCAGCAACAACAGCCTTCTGGGAATGGACTGGGACAATAAGAGAGAAAGAGCTTCATGTTCTGTTCACTATGCCATAGACAACATACAGGGGCTGGACTCCACACCCCTCGACACCCCTCCCCCCCCTAAAAAATCACCCTACAACCCTCTCGCCTCACCCTCAAGCACTTATGAACTTCACTGAACTGTAGGACTGCATAGCATCTTCCTGAGGGTGGTAATGGTCGTTGTGATAAACTCATCACTCAGACTTTAATTAACAAATACAGGTAACACACGGTCAAACTCACACAACACACGTGCACATACTAGACATACATATACACTCAACGTAAACATTGCATTGATTCACATTTGTTGTTGATCACGTGAGATACCAAAACACTGAGCACTGCAGGGGTCCATATTATTGTAAGAAGGGATTGTGGCCTTGCTCTCCTGCACATGCTGACATGTTTTATTCACACACACAAAGATGATTGACGCTCCGAATCCAAAGATGCATTGTTTTTTTTATACTTTCATTGTCAAGATGGTCGGATCCAATATTTTAAATTTGGTCTGTTTTCCTGAATCCCTAATAGGTTAAGTGGTTTCATTTTGAGCATCTGTGTTAGTCGTTCACAAAAGTGGACCTCATTTATAGCCTTTTATGATACGTTTTAATAAACCGTGTGTGTTTTTATGTACAGCAGAAAATAGCAATTTGTTGTTTCAATATCTGATACACTAAGATCCGGTTTGGTAGCATGTGACATATTTTTTTAATTAGCATTTTAGTTGTGTTCCTGTGCAGCTTTTCTTTATGTTAATGGCACATTTATTTTCAGCTTGGTCCATAGCGAACCAAATTGTGTCTTTGGTTGTCACTGAAGCCGTGCGACAGAAACAGAAAGCTAAAAGTAATAGATTCACTGTACACCATCATTTCTAACTGACTTATACACTCATTATACACAGACATTTTTTCCGGACTACTTCCCCTCTCCTCTGTAACCATTTCCTCGTTCCCATGCAATGTTTGTATGTATTAGTTTCTAAACGTTTACCATCTTTTATGACATCTTAGCTGGCAGAAAGCTTTTCTTCTAATGTTTGTCTGGCTGTCTATCTGGCCTTTCTCTTGTCTTTTTGTGATACTGTAGTAGTTCATCCTTGCTGCTTTCTGGAGTGGAATGTGCTGCGCTTTAGTCTCTCTAGGTCGTGTTCATTAGACACCAAACGGAACAAAAATGGACTGAAACGAATGGAATGTTTTTTTTTTTGTTGGGCTCCCTAATGAACAGGACCGTTGCTGCTCTTATGAATGACTATCCAAAACAAAGCCGTGTTCCCCTGTAACGTTTGTGTGTCTACAAACGGCACTGACACATGAACAAACATGTAACCAAACTGTTATACTGTGGATCAGCACTCACTCAGTGACAGCTCCATCTCTGCTCAACACACACACACACAATGTGTTCGAAAACAATTTTGCCTTAAAGAATCACTTTCGTGCCTCCAAAATACCCCAAAAAGATGATTGGGTTGCATGATAAAACATAATGCTTCTGCCTTAGGAAGAAAAATAATAATAATTGTCTCAGAAGTTAAAAGCCATTCACAAGGAGTAACAATAGATTCATTTATTTTATATGCTGATTGTATAGAAGATGCCTTCAAAAAAATCAGGAGTAAAATGGCACCACACTTCACCACTGCAGTCACCAGACTTCACTGTTGGGTGATAATAATGCTGCCATCTAGTGGAGCATGAGGAACTTCACCTTCTCACAAGGACGGGATTTGGACATGGACCTTGAGGGAAATTCTTTCAGAACCCCTGTGGCAGTCTGGGAACAGTTTCAATTCTTCAGGGATCCCCTTTTATGAACAAAGTTTTAGACATTTTGTTTTAGAAAAACAACTCCTAAACAAGGGATAATCTTGTTGTTTTGCATTTGTATGTAACTTCCCCCACAATCCATCTGAAAATGTATGTAACAATTTGCAGGGTGTATTACTGCAGAAGTAACTAGAGTATCAGTCAAAAAAACATAAGGACATGTCTAAAGGCACTTAAATGCAGGTTTATCATTCATTATGTGTTTTCTTTTGTTTGTGTTTGTATATACTTTGGTTTAATTTGAATACATTCAGTGACATCAAAAGTTGCCTATTTCTTTTGTCTTGAAAATGTATATTATACATAATGGGCTTGTTTCTCGGATACAGATTTAGCCTGGTTCTAAACTTTAAAGCGTGTTCAGCAGACATTCGCGATTGAAAGTACTTCGTCCAATAAGGATTGCTACTCAGTAACTACTTGACACATGACTGAACTTCTTTGTTCTACGCCTACAATCCCAATAGTAACCAGGGCTCTGGTCAAAGTACTGCACTATATTGGGGATAGGGTGTGATTTGGGATGATTCCCAACCATGACAATCCTAATAGTGACCCTGTATGGCATTGTGTAGTACTCTGAGCCGACGCTACAGTTGGTTAGCTGTCCCTTATTAATAGACGATTGTTCATATGAAATGGTAAAAAAAAAACTAAAAAAAATGTGTTTAGCTTTCATGTTAGTTGATCTTGTCATTGGCACTTTGTTCTCATTTTTGTCTTTGGTATGTTCTTTATTGTGTGCTATTGTTTGTCATCAGGACTATATACAAATACGCTGGCATAATAAACGCTTCTATTATATATTTTTTGTGTTGTAATGATGAGATATAGAAAATTCATTTGTATTAAGAACATCGATTTCTTTTTCCTATCGAAAATACTTTTAATGTAACCCAACTGTTTGTATCAGCCGGACTGTGCCGGAACCAGAGAGTTACAATCATGATTCTAATTC
Source organism: Oncorhynchus masou masou (assembly GCF_036934945.1). Taxonomy (NCBI): domain Eukaryota; kingdom Metazoa; phylum Chordata; class Actinopteri; order Salmoniformes; family Salmonidae; genus Oncorhynchus; species Oncorhynchus masou. The sequence continues at coordinate 39,932,970 of NC_088244.1, read as the reverse complement.
TGGAACTCTGCTCTGTCTGGACTGCCCATAACTCACAAACCAACTAAGTTATTGTTACATTGGTTTCATGGAAATCAATGTTTTTTTTATTATAAATATTTCTAAATATTAACCGTTGTTGTGAACAAGTAACAGAATTCTGTAAGAAAAATTAACAATTTTATGTATGAGAAGACTTTGACAGTTGCTATTAGTTATTTGAATTGTTCATTCGCACAGAATTGAACTAATAATTTCTGAAATTGTCCTTTATTGTACTGTACATCTGTACTATCTGAATATATTTACTTTTCCATGCATGTCCAAGTGGAACTACTATGAACACTTACAGTGCTGCGGATTTAATTAAACAAAAGGACCTAATGGATATCAACCTTTTCTGAATCATTTGATTCAGACAATTTCACACAATAGATCTCATTCTGTCTGTTTGTATTACATGGTCACTTCATAGGTCAATGCAGAATTCAGCAATCCATCTCTGTACTAAAGATTTTTGTCCAACTAATAATGTGCAATCTGTGCTGTATCTTCTCTTGTGATCACCCTCGATACATACATGCATGCCAGTGTTGCCACCTGAAACAGCATCAGATATTTACTGAGGAAAATAATGATAGAGCCAATAGTCAACATCAGGGATAAGTGAAAAATGGGGGGGGAACAGTACTAGTTGAAAGTTTGGACACACTTACTCATTCAAGAGTTTATTTTTTACTATTTTCTACATTGTAGAATAATAGTGAAGACATCAACAGTGAATTAACACATATGGAATCATGTAGTAACCAAAAAAATAAAGGGAACACTAAAATAACACATCCTAGATCTGAATGAAATATTCTTATTTTTTCTTTACATAGTAGAATGTGCTGACAACAAAATAACACACATTATCAATGGAAATCAAATTTGCTCCTCCTTGCACAAAGGCGGAGGTAGCGGTCCTGCTGCTGGGTTGTTGCCCTCCTACAGCCTCCTCCACGTCTCCTGATGTACTGGCCTGTCTCCTGGTAGCACCTCCATGCTCTGGACACTACGCTGACCGACACAGCAAACCTTCTTGCCACATCTGGATGTGCCATCCTGGATGAGCTGCACTACCTGAGCCACTTGTGTGGGTTGTAGACTCTGTCTCATGCTACCACTAGAGTGAAAGCACCGCCAGCATTAACAAGTGACCAAAACATCAGCCATGAAGCATAGGAACTGAGGAGTGGTCTGTGGGCCCCACCTGCAGAACCACTCCTTTATTGGGGGTGTCTTGCTAAATGCCTATAATTTCCACCTGTTATCTATTCCATTTGCACAAAAGCATGTGAAATTTATTGTCAATCAGTGTTGCTTCCTAAGTGGACAGTTTGATTTCACAGAAGTGTGATTTACTTGGAGTTACATTGTGTTGTTTAAGTGTTCCCTTTATTTTTTTGAGCAGTGTATATTTTATATTCTTCAAAGTAGCCACCCCACGCATTCTCTCAATTAGCTTCATGAGGAATGCTTTTCCGACAGTCTTGAAATAGTTCTCACTTATGCTGAGCACTTGTTAGCTGCTTTTCTTTCACTCTGCGGTCCAACTCATCCCAAACCATCTCATTTGGGTTGGGGTCAGGTGATTGTGGAGGCCAGGTCATCTGATGCAGCACTCCATCACTCTCTTTATTGGTCAAATAGGCCTTACACAGCCTGGAGGTGTGTTTTGGGTCATTGTCCTGTTGGAAAAACAAATGATTGTCCCACTAAGCAAAAACCAGATGGGATGGTATCGCTGCAAAATGGTGTGGTAGCCTTGCTGGTTAAGTGTGCCATGAATTCTAAATAAATCAGACAGTATCACCAGCAAAGCACTATCACACCTTAATGCTTCAGTGTGGGAACCACAAATGCAGAGATTATAAAAGAACATGGCCAAGATGTTCAAATGTTCATAGATGACCAGCAGGGTCAAATAATAATAATCACAGTGGATGTCGAGGGTGCAACAGGTTAGCACCTCAGGAGTAAATGTCAGTTGGCTTTTCATAGCCGATCATTCAGAGTATCTCTACCGCTCCTGCTCTCTCTAGAGAGTTGAAAACAGGTCTGGGACTGGTAGCATGTCCGGTGAACAGGTCAGGGTTCCATAGCCGCAGGCAGAACAGTTGAAACTGGAGCAGCAGCACGGCCAGGTGGACTGGGGACAGCAAGGGGTCATCAGGCCAGGTAGTCCTGAGGCATGGTCCTAGGGCTCAGGCCCTCCGAGAGAGAGAAAGAAAGAGAGAGCATACTTAAATTCACACAGGACACCGGATAAGACAGGAGAAATACTCCAGATATAACAGACTGACCCTAGCCCCCGACACAAACTACTGCAGCATAGATACTGGAGGCTGAGACAGGAGAAGTCGGGAGACACTGTGGCCCCATCCGACGATACCCCCGGACAGGGCCTAACAGGCAGGATATAACCCCACCGACTTTGCCCAAGCACAGCCCCTACACCACAAGAGGGATATCTTCAACCACCAACTTACCATCCTGAGACACGGCCGAGTATAGCCCACAAAGATCTCCGCCACAGCACAACCCAAGGGGGGGGTGCCAACCCAGACAGGAAGATCATGTCAGTGACTCAACCCACTCAAGTGACGCACCCCTCCTATGGACGGCATGGGAGAGCACCAGTAAGCCAGTGTCTCAGCCCCTGTAATAGGGTCAGAGGCAGAGAATCCCAGTGGAGAGAGGGGAACCGGCCAGGCAGAGACAGCAAGGGTGGTTCGTTGCTCCCGTGCCATTCCGTAAACCTTCACACTCCTGGGCCAGACTACACTCAATCATAGGAGATGAGTCTTCAATAAAGACTTAAAGGTTGAGATTGAGTCTGCGTCTCTTAAATACTGTAGGTAGGCAGACCATTCCATAAAAATGGAGCTCTACAGGAGAAAGTCCTGCCTCCAGCTGTTTGCTTAGAAATTCTAGGGACAGTTAGGCCTGCTTCTTGTGTAGGTATGCACTGCAGGACCAAATCTGAAAGATGGATAGTAGCAAGTCCATGTAATTCTTTGTAGGTTAGAGGTAAAACCTTGAAATCAGCCCTTGCCTTAACAGGAAGCCAGTGTAGAGGCTAGCTTGTTATGGCTGCAATCCCGGTAACGGGATCGATATGACAACCACTAGTGAAAATAGAGGGCGCCAAATTCAAACCACAGAAATCTCATAATTACAATCATTTTAAAGTTAATCTTGTTGTTAATCCCACCAAAGTGTCCAATTTCAAATAGGCTTTTCAGCGAAAGCACTACAAACGATTATGTTAGGTCTCCACCAAACCACAATATGCACAGCCATTTTCCAGCGAAATATAGCATTCACAAAAAGCAGAAATAGAGATAAAATTAATCACTAACCTTGAATTATCTTCATCAGATGACACTCATAGGACTTCATGTTACACAATACATGCATGTTTTGTTTGATAAAATTCATATTTATAGCAAAGAATCTGAGTTTACATTGGCGTATTAGATTCACTAGTTCCAAAAACATCAAGTGATTTTGCATAGCCACATCATTTTAACAGAAATACTCATCATAAATGTCGATGATAATACAAGTTTTACACATGGAATTATATATATACACCTCTCCTTAATGCAACCGCTGTGTCAGATTTCAAAAAAAGTTTACGGAAAAAGCTACCCATGCAATAATCTTAGACGGAGCTCAGAACAGTAGCCAAATTAGCCACCATGTTGGAGTCAACAGAAACCAGAAAATACATGATGAATGTTTCCTTACCTTTGATGAACTTCATCAGAATGCAGTCCTAGGAATCCCAGGTCCACAATAAATGCTTGATTTGTTAAAAAATGTCATTTATGTCCAATTAGCTACTTTGGTTAGCGCGTTTGGTAAACAATTCCAAAGTCACAAAGCGAGTCCACTATAATGTGACGAAATGTCCAAAAGTTCCGTAACAGTCAGTAGAAACTTGTGAAACGATGTACTGAATCTATCTTTAGAATGTTGTTGACATATATCTTGAATAACGTTCGAACTGGAGAATTAGAATGACTTCAGATGACCGGTGGAACGCAGGTCCTTCCCCTGTGAACGCGCATGGTGAAAGAATGGTCAACTCGTGGCACTGGTGACTATTTCCTGTCTCATTCGACTCCCCTTCACATTATAGTCATCAGACAAAGTTCTATTGACTGTTGACATCTAGTGGAAGGCGTAGGAAGGGAAAACGCATCCATATCTCACTGTAATTTCAATGAGAGCTTGGTTGAAAATCTGCCACCCCCAGAAAAAATACAAACAGGAAGTGGAATATCTCAGGTTTTTGCCTGCAATATGAGTTATGTTATACTCACAGACATAATTCAAACAGTTTTGAAACTTCAGAGTGTTTTCTATCCAATGCTAATAATAATATGCATATATTAGCAACTGAGACTGAGGAGCTGGCCGTTTACAATGGGCACCTTTTCATCCAAGCTACTCAATACTGCCCCTGCAGCCATAAAAAGCTAGCACTGGAGTAATATGATACATTTTTGGGGTTCTAGTCAAAATTCTAGCAGCCATGTTTAGCACTAACTGAAGTTAGTAGTCTAACCTAGAAGTAGTCTAACCTAGAAGTGACAAAAGCATGGATACAATTTTTCTGCATCAATTTTTAACAGAAAGTTTCTCATTTTGAAATGTTACGTAGATGGAAAAAAGCTGTCCTTGAAAGAGTCTTGATATGTTCCTCAGAAGAGAGATCAGGGTCCAGAGTAATGCTGAGGTCCTTCACAGTTTTATTTGAGAGGACTGTACAACCATCAAGATTAATTGTCAGATCTCTTTGTTTCTTGGGACCTAGAACAAGCATCTCTGTTTTGTCCGAGTTTAAAAGTAGAATTTTTGCAGCCATCCACTTCCTTACGTCTGAAACACAGGCTTCCACGAGGGCAATTTTGGGGCTTCACCAAGTTTCATCGAAATGTACAGCTGTGTGTCATCCGCATAGCAGTGAAAATTATAATTTTTCTGAATGACATCACCAAGAGGTAATATATGTAGTGAAAACAATAGTGGTCCTAAAAAGGAACCTTGAGGAACACCAAAATGTACAGTTGATTTGTCAGAGGACAAACCATCCACAGAGACAAACTGATATCTTTCCAGGGCCTGCCAGGTGGCGCAGTGGTCTAAGGCACTGCATTGCAAATGCTAGCTGTGCGTCCCGGTCGCAGCCGGGAGGCCCATGGGGCGGCGCACAATTGGCCCAGCGCCCAGGTGGGCGACACATTAGTGCGGCTGGCTTCTGGGTTGGATGGGTATTGTGTCAAGAAGCAATGCGGCTTGGTTGGGTTGTGTTTTGGTGGACGCATGGCTCTCGACCTTCGCCTCTCCCGAGTCCGTATAGGAGTTGCAGCGATGAGACAAGACTGTAACTACTACCAATTGGATACCACGAAATTGGGGAGAAAAAAGGCACAAAAAAAATAATGCTAAAAAAATAAAAAACATATCTTTCCGACCGATAAGATCTAAACCAGGCCAGAACTTGTCCGTGTAGACCAATTTGGGTTTCCAATCCCTCCAAAAGAATGTGGTGATCGATAGTATCAAAAGGTCTAGGAGCACGAGAACAGACGCAGAGCCTCGGTCTGACACCATTAAAAGGTTATTTACCACCTTCACAAGTGCAGTCTCAGTGCTATGATGGGGTCTAAAACCAGACGGAAGCATTTCGTATACATAGTTTATTTTCAGGAAGGCAGTGAGTTGCTGCGCAACAGCTTTCTCTAAAATTTGAAAGAAATGAGAGATTCGATATAGGCCGATATTTTGAAAAATATTTTCTGGATCAAGGTTTGGCTTTTTCAAGAGAGGCTTTATTACTGCCACTTTTAGTGAGTTTGGTACACATCCGGTGGATAGAGAGCTGTTTATTACGTTCAACATAGGATGGCCAAGAACAGGAAGCAGCTCTTTCAGTAGTTTAGTTGGAATAGGGTCCAGTATGCAGCTTGAAGGTTTAGAGGCCATGATTATTTTCATCATTGTGTCAATAGATATAATACTAAACACTTGAGTGTCTCCCTTGATCCTAGGTCCTTGCAGAGTTGTGCAGACTCAGGACAACTGAGCTTTGGAGGAATACACATATTTAAAGAGAAGTCCGTAATTTCCTTTCTAATGATTATGATCTTTCCCTCAAAGAAGTTGTAACACACTAGGCATAGTGGGTGCGGAGTCAGGTGCAGGAGGCAGAAAGTTCAGAATAGCACTTTATTACGCACAGGGAAAAAGTAGTACTCTCCACGAATCTGGGCGTAATAAAACAAATGCCCAAACAGGTAACTAAACAACACGCACTACCACCCATCAACACAGTGGGTAAAATAATCAAGCCTGCACAAAGAGCAGGCGGGCCTACTAGCTTATATAGCCCAACTCAAAATCTAAACAAGAAACAGGTGAAACAAATAAGACAAAACCAACAGAAAAGCGAAAAGGGATCGGTGGCAGCTAGTCGGCCGGTGACAACGACCGCCGAGCGCCACCTGAACAGGAAGAGGAGTCGCCTTTGGTAGGAGTCGTGACAGTACCCCCCCAATGACGCGCCGCTCCTGCAGTGCGCCGACACCGGCCTCGAAGACGACCCGGAGGGACGAGGCTCGGGGCGATCCGGATAGAGGCGATGGAAACAGTGACGGATCTAAGCTGTCCCCCACCGGTACCCAGGACCTCTCCTCCGGACCATACCCCTCCCAGTCCATGAGGTACTGCAGGCCTCTCACCTTGCGTCTCGAGTCCAGAATAGCACGAACTGTGTACGCTGGGGACCCCTCGATGTCCAGAGGGGACCAGCTATCACCGGCCTGAGGAGAGACACATGAAACAAGGGATTAATACGATAATAGGAAGGGAGTTTTAATTTATAACACACCTCGTTTATCCTCCTCAGGACTTTGAAGGGCCCCACACACTGTGGCCCCAGCTTCCGGGAGGGCAAGCGGAGGGGTAGGTTTCGGGTCGAGAGCCAGACCCTGTCCCCCAGTACGAACACGGGGGCCTCACTGCGGTGGTGGTCAGCACTCCTCTTCTGCCGTCCACCTGCTTGCTTGAGGGATTCCTTGACGGCCCTCCAGGTCTCCTTGGAGCGCTGCACCCACTCCTCCACCGCAGGAGCTTCGGTCTGACTCTGATGCCATGGCGCCAGGGCCGGCTGGTAGTCCAACACGCATTGAAATGGAGACATGTTCGTGGAGGAGTAGCGGAGTGAGTTCTGGGCCAACTCCGCCCATGGTACGTACCTTGACCACTCCCCTGGCCGGTCCTGGCAATACGACCGCAGAAACCTACCCACCTCCTGGTTCACTCTCTCCACCTGCCCATTACTCTCGGGGTGATAACCAGAGATTAAGCTGACCGAGACCCCCAGACGCTCCATAAATGCCCTCCACACACGGGGCGTGAATTGGGGACCCCGATCAGAGACGATGTCCTCCGGCACCCCGTAGTGCCGGAAGACGTGGGTAAATAGAGCCTCCGCAGTCTGTAGGGGGACCGGGCAACGGGAGGACACGGCAGGACTTAGAAAACCGATCCACAACAACCAGAACCGTGGTGTTCCCCTGAGACGGGGGAAGATCGTTAAGGAAGTCCACCGACAGGTGAGACCACGGCCGTAGTGGAACGGGGAGGGGCTGTAACTTCCCTCTAGAAAGGTGCCTAGGAGCCTTACTCTAGGTGCACACCGAACAGGAAGAGACATAGAACCTCACGTCCCTAGCCAAGGTGGGCTACCAGTACTTCCCCCTAAGACCCTGCACTGTCCTCGCCACACCAGGATGACCCGAAGATGGTAGTGTGTGTGCCCACCGAATCAATTGATCACGAACACCAAGCGGCACGTACTTGCGACCTGTAGGACATTGTGGAGGTGCAGGTTTCACCCGTAACGCCCGCTCAATGTCCGTGTCCACCTCCCATACCACCAGTGCCACAGGCCTAGAGGCTGGAAGGATGGGAGGAGGATCGATGCGCCTATCTTCCGTGTCATAGAGACGCGACAGCGCGTCGGCCTTAGTGTTTAGGGAGCCTGGTCTATACCGAGCGCCACCCGAACAGGAAGAGGAGCCACCTTCGGTAGGAGTCGTGTCAGAAGTTCTGAATTTATCACGGCTGAAGTGAAAGCCATCATCTCTTGGGGAATGCTGCTTTTTAAATTAGCTTTGCGACTCTATCAAAAATACATTTTGGATTGTTCTTATTTTCCTCAATTAAGTTGGAAAAATAGAATGACCGAGCAGCAGTGAGGGCTCTTTGATACTGCACGGTACTGTCTTTCCAAGCTAGTCGGAAGACTTCCAGTTTGGTGTGGCACCATTTCCGTTCCAATTTTCTGGAAGCTTGCTTCAGAGCTCGGGTATTTTCTGTATACCAGGGAACTAGTTTCTTATGACAAATGTTTTGCGACTGCAGCTAGGGTATTGCGCAAGGTTAAATTGAATACCTCAGTTAGGTGGTTAACAGATTTTTTTTTGTACTCTGACGTCCTTGGGTAGGCGGAGGGAGTCTGGAAGGGCCTCTAGGAATCTTTGGGCTTGTCCGAGAATTTATTACATAACTTTTGATGACCTTTGGTTGGGGTCTGGGCAAATTATTTGTTGCGATTGCAAATGTGATAAAATGGTGGTCTGATAGTCCAGGATTATGAGGGAAAAAAACATTAAGATCCACAACATTTATTCCACGGGACAAAACTAGGTCCAGAGTATGACTGTGGCAGTGAGTAGGTCCGGAGACATGTTGGACAAAACCCACTGAGTCGATGATGGCTCCTAAAGCCTTTTGGAGTGGGTCTGTGGACTTTTCCATGTGAATATTTAAGTCACCAAAAATTGTAATATTATCTGCCATGACTACAAGGTCCGATAGGAATTCAGGGAACTCAGTGAGGAACGCTGTATATGGCCCAATAGGCTGCTGATTGAGTAAGTGTCACGTTCTGACCTTTATTCCCTTTGTTTTGTCTTTATTTAGTGTGGTCAGGGCGTGAGTTGGGGTGAGCAGTCTATGTTTGTTTTTCAATGCTTGGTTTCTGTTTCGGCCTTGTATGGTTCTCAATCAGAGGCAGGTGTCGTTAGTTGTCTCTGATTGAGAATCATACATAGGTAGCCTGGGTTTCACTTTTGAGTTGTGGGTGTTTGTTTTCCGTGTGTGTGTTTGTTGCCACACGGTACTGTTTCGTTCATGTTCACGTTTATTGTTTTGTATTTTCATAGTGTTCAGTTTATATCTTAAAATAAAACGTTATGGACACGCATTGGTCCTCCGATCCTTCTCGCTTCTCCTCCTCAGAGGAAGAGGAGGAATGCCGTTACAGTAGGCTGCATAGATTTCATGACAAGAAGCTCAAAAGACAAAAACTTTGTTTTTGGGGGGAGGGGGGGTTAAATTCAAATTTGCTATCATAAATATTAGCAACACCTCCGCCTTTGTGGGATGCACGGGTATATGGTCACTAGTGTAACTTGGAGGTGAGCCTCATTTAACACAGTAAATTCATCAGGCTTAAGCCATGTTTCAGTCAGGCCAATCACATCAAGATTATGATCAGTGATTAGTTAATTGACTATAACTGCCTTTGAAGTGAGGGATCTAACAATAAGTAGCCATATTTTGAGATGTGAGGTATCACAATCTCTTTCAATAATGGCAGGAATGGAGGAGGTCTTTAGTCCAGTGAGATTGCTAAGGCGAACACCGCCATGTTAAGTTTTGCCCAACCCAGGTCGAGGCACAGACACGGTCTCAATGTTGATAGCTGAGCTGACTACACTGACTGTGCTAGTGGCAGACTCCACTAAGCTGGCAGGCTGGCTAACAGCCTGCTGCCTGGCCTGCACCCTATTTCATTGTGGAGCCTAGAGGAGTTAGAGCCCTGTCTATGTTGGTAGATAAGATGAGAGCACCCCTCCAGCTAGGATAGAGTCCGTCAGTCCTCAACAGGCCAGGCTTGGTCCTGTTTGTGGGTGAGTCCCAGAAAGAGGGCCAATTATCTACAAATTCTATCTTTTGGAGGGGCAGAAAACAGTTTTTAACCAGCGATTGAGTTGTGAGACTCTGCTGTAGAGCTCATCACACCCCCTCACTGGGAGGGGGCCAGAGACAATTACTCGATGCAGACACATCTTTCTCGCTGATTTACACGCTGAAGCTATGTTTCGCTTGGTGACCTCTGACTGTTTCATCCTAACATCGTTGGTGCTGACGTGGATAACAATATCCCTATACTCTCTACACTCGCCAGGTTTAGCTTTAGCCAGCACCATCTTCAGATTATGGGAAGCGTCTCAGACCGCATAACGGGAGGAGTAGAGACCAGAGAAGGCTCGGCCTCTGACTCCGAACCAGTTGAAAGTTAGTCGGCTGAATGAGCGACACCGGTTGAGCATTCCTACAGCATTTCCCTCCAGAAACCGTGAGAAAGTTGTCCGGCTGCGGGGACTGTGCGAGGGGATTACTATTACTACTACTACCTGTACTTACTGGTGGCACAGGCGCTGTTTTATCCTTTCCTACACTGAAATTACCCTTGCCTAACGATTGCGTCTGAAGCTGGGCTTGCAGCACAGCTATCCTCTACCTTGTCACAACACAACTGATTGGCTCAAACGCATTAATTAGGATGGAAAGAAAGATGGAAAGAAATTCCACAAATTAACTTAACAAGGCACACCTGTTAATTTAAATGCCTTCCAGGTGACTACTTCATGAAGCTGGTTGGTTTTGGTTACTACATGATTCCATATGTGTTATGTCATAGTATGATGTCTTCATTATTATTCTACAGTGTAGAAAATAGTACAAATAAAGAAACCCCGGAATGAGTAAGTGTATCCAAACTTTTGAATGGTAGTGTATATCAGGGGTTTTCCTGGCTCAAAAACAGGCTAAGGTGGTAACTTGCGTGGTCCGTCATTGTGCCATTCAGCCTTCACCGCTACCTGACTCTGACCCTCCCAATTAACCTCAATGTAGTACATTTTTGCCAAATTTTTGGTGGCTCTGGAAATCAACAACATGGCCACCTTAAAATGTTACTTCTATTTTGGTTAGAGCTAGTTTGCGCTGTTCTGTGAAGTGAGCGTTGTATGAGATATTCAGTTTCTTGGCAATTTCTCGCATTTGCCTTCATTTCTCAGAACAATAATATACTGACGAGTTTCAGAAGAAAGTTCTTTGTTTCTGGCCATTTTGAGCCTGTAATCGAACCCACAACCGCTGATACTCCAGATACTCAACTAATCTAAAGAAGGACAGTTTTATTGCTTCTTTAATCAGGACCACAGTTTTCAGCTGTGCTAACATAATTGCAAAAGGGTCCTCTAATGATCAATTGGCCTTTTAAAATTATAAACTTGGATTAGCTAACACAACGTGCCATTGGAACACAGGAGTGATGGTTGCTGATAATGGGCCTCTGAACGCTTATGTAGATATTCTTGTTGCCACAAGAAAAGGGCAACCAGTGAAGAACACCATTGTAAATACAAGCCATATTTATGCTTATTTATTTTCCCTTGTGTACCCTTAACCATATGTACATCGTTGCAACATTGTATATATATGTAATATGACATTTGTAATGTCTTTATTGTTTTGAAACCTCTGTATGTGTAATGTTTACTGTTCATTTTTATTGTTTACTTTATATTATCTACCTCACTTGCTTTGGCAATGTTAACACGTTTCCCATGCCAATAAAGCCCCATGAATTGAATATTCCATACAAAAATCTGCCGTTTCCAGCTACAATAGTCATTTACAACATTAACAATGTCTACACTGAATTTCTGATCAATTTGATGTTATTTTAATGGACAAAAAAATTGCTTTTCTTTCAAAAACAAGAACATTTCTAAGTGACCCCAAACTTTTGAACGGTAGTGTATATAATAGGTGGTGTCAGAGGAAAGCCCATAAAATTGTCGGAGACTCCAGTCACCCAAGTCATAGACTGTTTTCTTTGCTACCGTATTGCAAGCGTTACCAGAGCGCCATGTCTAGGACCAAAAGGCTTCTACCAACCAAGCCATAAGACTGCTGAACAACTAATCTAATGGCCACCGGAGTATTTACATTGAACCCCCCCCCCCCGTACTCGCTGTTTATCTATGCATAGTCACTTCACCTATCTACATGTACAAATTACCTCAACTAACCTGTACCATCGCACACTGACTCAGTAGCGGTACCCCCTGTATATAGCCTCATTATTGTTATGTCATTGTGTTACTTTTTATAATTTTTTACTTTTAGTTTATTTGGTAAATATTTTCTTCACTCTTCTTGAACTGCACTGTTGGTTAAGGGCTTGTAAGTAAGCATTTCACAATAATGTCTACACTTGTATTTGGCGCATGTGACAAATAAAGTTTGAGTTGATTTGCAGTCACACAGATAATTATTTGAGATGGTAGGCCACATGTCAGGTCATCTGGTGTCACACAAATTAAGTCAAGTTAAACTGTACATTTACAATTCTACCTTAATAATGCTAATTTAGGACTCACTATCAAATTATTATTTTGTAATCCATTGTGCACAGTTGTACTATCTCTAGAGCACCACAAGAGGGAGCACAAGCTGTACGACTCGATCCATACACCCTGTTTTGGGTGCAGCCTGGCCGCTTGAATGTGAGAGATCACGTGACGGCTCATTGCCATTGGTGAGCTCTCCCCATTATGGCGGAGAATGGATTGTCTCTTCTTTTCAAATTCATGTTTTGTGTCTTGATGCTGGTATTTTAACCCAGAATAGATTTCGCTTTTACTTAAAGCACACTTCGTTTTACTTCAACCACACTTCGTTTTAAGTCATGGCAGACCGTGGCGTGGATTTCTCTGGTATACCGAAAGAGCTTCGAGACCATTTGGCAGAGTTGGAATTGGAGCTATCGGAAGGTAAGGAGGGCGACGAGGGGACGAGGCCAGCAAGCTAGAGTAGTGAATTCAAATTCACCTCATGTAGTTACGCTAGATAGATAGACACCAGTTGCGGCTATCAAATTAGCGCTATGTATTATGTATCTCTTTGAGTATACATGGCAAATTGTAACATTTGAGTGTATTATAGCCATACACAATCGTGTTCTGCCAATGTCTGGCCAGCTAGCAACCCTTTTCTGCTAGCATTGCATTGACAGACAGCAGAAAGAGAATGGCTCAACCCCTGTGGCCACGGGCTCTCTTGTCTGTGACCGTCTCGCACTTGTCTACGTTCAATCTAGGTTCAATCGTTTCATAGCTATTTTATATGTAAAGCCATTGATTCATCTGTAAATAACTATGCAGATAAATACTAATACTATTTCGGTTGTGATTTAATGTCAAAGCCAAACTTGTCAGAGTCATCTGGCTATGACAGCTTGGTTTTAGCCAAAGCCTTTGTCTTTAGCAATCATGGGTCTTCTTGACCATCAGTTCAGGGTTGGCGTCAATAACCAGTAAGTCAGTGGATTTCGTAGTGTAATTTTGGATTTTCAGTTGGTTAATTCTGCATTGCACAACCTGAGACTCAATGTGTGTGTTTGTGATTGGAAGAATTGGAGATGACTAACGACAACATCATTGAAATGAAACATGAGTACTGATAGTCATCACATATCATAAATGCACCTATATTATGTTGGTATAACAACCTCATAGCACATGACAGGATGTGACATCATACGGTCCTCTGCATGGCTTGACCAGATAGGGTAATCTTTGGACACCAATGACATTTAGGCTCCATTGTTTTCTGAGGCACACTAAATATTAACTTGAGCTGTGTGTTTGTTGGGGTGGGGATGTGTGTGTGTGTGTGCACATGTGGCACATGCCCACCCCCGTCCCTCCCATCTCAAACAGCTGCAACACAGGGTATGACAGAATGGTGTTAAACATTTAATTCAACGGAATCGGTACTGTACTAAACGACCAGTTGATTGAAGAAGGGCCTGATTATGGTGGTGTGCTGCAACTTCTAATGGTCGCACCCATATTGATCAGGCCACATCGCACGCACCAAACGAGAGGAAGAATGGCTTGCACCATTTTAGAGTAATGTGTCATTCAGTACAAACTGCCACGCGACATAGGAAACGTTGAACCGAACTGAACGCAGCCCTGGTCTCCTCCTCCCTGACACCAGGGCAACGTTCAGAAGTCAGATGTTGTGGAACGTTACCAATAGAAATGCCATGAATATAGTTGGCATGATTCCTTATTCTACATGTCAGAGAAACAAGTTTGTTCTACGTAACATTCTATCTGCACGTTACACAATGTTGTGCCCTGCTCAAGGTGCCCCTGGGGTCTGTTCAGGAGGGTGCAACGTTTCAGAATGTTTACATATAAAATATAAGCCATTGAGTAGTACAACAGATATGAATGTCGGCCAGGTAGAGGGTTTGAAGCGTGTCAGCTCTAGTATATCTGCAACGTTCAATCTGACCGTTACACTTCACTGAAAACATCCCTGGGCTGAATGCATTCAGCTGGAGAAGCTTGCTCGCGCCATCACCAAACCAACTGATTTATGGATTGTGATTTGTCATTAGAAAGATAGCCCTTCAGATCGTGTAATAAAGGAGTGATAACATGGTCACAAAGTGGAAAGTAGAGACTAGATGTCATTAACATGTTTCACATGACTCATTCCATCCAGACTCTTTTTAGATGCAGCCCCTTGAATGACCACCCTAACCCAGATTCAGTAGGCTAGCCTGTGTGACACACACCACCCCTGTGACAGTAGCTAATCTATGCTGGAGTGTGCTTCAAGGGACAAGTGTCTAAAAATGAGTGACGTACACAACCATATTTTGTCCCCTGCCTGCCCAGCTCATAACAAACACCACCACAGAACCGAGACGGAGCGGAAATGCCTGTTGTTGGGTTGCTTAGATGAGAACAGAGGCAAGCCAAGTGGCCTCTTAAATAACAATCCAGTTCTCTGTGTGTGTGTGTGTGTGTGTGTGTGTGTGTGAGCAAAGCCCCCAGTGACCAGTGAGGACACAATGCGCCTCATTCAGCTGGTCACGGCCATGGTGGCATTTAGTGGGCCATTCAACTAAACTCTTTATCTGTGTCCCAATTGACACCCTAATCCCTTTATAGTGCACTTACTTTTGACCTGGGTAGTGCACTGTATAGGGAATAGGGTGCCATTTGGGATGCAGTTTTGCGTGCTGCAGTAGAAATGAGCTGCTCTTATACAAAAGGGAAGGGAGTGGTTGGACATAGTTCGGAGGATGATGTACTGTGTGTGTTCAAAGCCCCCATGTTGTTGTGTTCAGCCAGGAGTGACTAGACGTGACTCACCTTTCCTAGGTAACTAACGGATGTTTCTCCTCATTGAGAGTTGAGAAATGTCCTTCCGTCCTTAAAGTTTACAGAAGCATTTGGCTATTTTCTGCTTTCAGAGGTATTTGCTTTCGTCAGCAAGGGTTCACTGAGTTTACTTATGAATAATAGATTATTTGGGGTGTTTTTGATATTTGAATTAGTTTTGTCGGTTGCTGCTTTCATATTGTTCGATAGGAAACCGTTTTTTTTTACATTTTATTTTTAAATTTCCTCTCTTGAGTGTTTTCTGGAACATAATGTGGCATGAGTGTGTGGGTGTGTGCATCGGCGTGTATACAATACAGTATGATGAGGTCCTGCCCTACGTACTTACTGACTTTGCCTGCTGCTGTGGCCAGTGTGTGATTGGGAGTCCAGATTATTGCCAGTTGCCTCCTATCTAGGCCAGCCAGCCATTTGTGCCCTATCTGAGTCATTTATCCAGTGGGTCAGGCAGCACAGCAGAGGAACAGCATCTAAAAAGGCCCAGTCTGAGAAATAAGGGCATCCGCAGCAGCACAATGCCGTGCTACGCTATTATCCAGCCGTTAGTGGCAGCCCAGCAGACCTATAGGTTCAAGTAAGTAGGCCTATTTGCTTTTCTTTCAAAAGCTTTGAGCTGTGTTCGATTTGAGCTCGCCCTGGCGCAAGGTAACCAACAGAATAGTCCCAAAAGTGCCAAGCAAACCTCGCCCAAAACTTAAAGTATTTGAAAGAATTTGAATCCTGTTTGAACCCCAGTGATATCTGATGCTATCATCCACCAACTGCACCCATTAGTGACAGCACTGTAGATAGGAGATGATGGAGAACAAGAATAAGGCAGGTCCTTCAAGGTCCAATGCAGCCATTTTTATCTCCATGTCAAATAATTTCTGGGTAACAATTGTTTTCAGTTAGTGGTCAAAAAGAAACAAAAATAGCTTCTTAGCAAAGAGCAATTTCTCAAGCAAGGATTTTGATGGACTCTCTGTGAGTGTTCTGAGTAGGGAGGGAAAAACTGAACTAGCTGTTATTAGCAGAGAGGTTTGGATCTCATTCTTATTGGTCAAAAAAGGGAAATTCCACAGTAACAGAATTGTGCTGAGACTCAGAATGTTCCCTTAAAATGTATGCCAAACGAAAAACCATTGATCTCAAAAGTTTAACAAACCAATGCAGAAGGACTACTTTTAGGAATTTGCTGGTTGTGGTTGTATCCACTTTTTCCAATAACTCTGTGCTCTGAATTGTTATTCAAAGATGTCTGCAGAGACAATGGGGTGTCATCTATGACATGGCACCTTGACCTTGAAAATGTATTTTGGTTATTGAAGTGAAGTGGATTTACATTGTGGGTCCCTGATCTGTACTACACAGAAATGCATAATTATGGAAATGAATGTCATTGTCTTCATGGTGATGTATCCTAAATAGGTACACGAAACATGCAACATCCACCTGGCTATTATTTTAATAACCTCTGCTCCCAAACACGACCAAATTAGGTTTGTCCTGACCGGACTACATCTGAACCAATCATAGACGTCTATGTTTCACAAGTTTGGACAGCAGAATAGAGTTCAGTACAGCAGAGTAGAGTATAGTACAATACAGTATATTATAGTGTACTCCACTCTAGTGTGCTCTGTGTACTTTTCTGTACTTTACTATACTCTACTGTGCTGTCCAAACTTGTCAACCCAACTGTTGTGTGTGACTACTATGATTTCCCATTGTAGTCAATTGATTTGATAGTGGAATTTCCAGTTGTAATCACTTAATAACTCATGAATAAAACTGATTTCAGTAAAAACACCGCCTTAGACCGCTGCGCCACTTGGGGACCCCACTCGGGAGTGTTTAACATTGTTTTTTAATGACTACCCTCACGTATACAGTTATCTGTAAGGTCCTTCAGTGAGCAGTGAATTTCAAACACAGATTCGACCACAAAGACCAGGGAGGTTTTCCAATGCCTCGCAAAGAAGGACACCTATTGGTAGATGTGTAAAAATAAAAAAGCAGACATTGAATATTCCTTTGAGCATGGTGAAGTTATTCAGTACACTTTGGATGGTGTATCAATACTCCCATTCACTACAAAGATACTGGCGTCCTTCCTAACTCAGTGCCGGAGAGGAAGGAAACAGCTCATAGATTTCACCATGAGGCCAATGGTGACATTAAAAGAATTACAGAGTTTAATGGCTGTGATAGGAGAAAACTGAGGATGGATCAAAAACAGAATGAAAAGAAGGAAGCCTGCACAGAATAAAAAATATTCAAAAACATGCATCCTGTTTGCAACAAGGTACTAAAGTAATACTGCAAAAATGTGGCAAAGCAATTACCTTTTTGTCCTGAATACAAAGTGTTATGTTTTGGGCAAATATGACACATTGATGAGTATCACTCTACATATTGTCAAGCATAGTGGTGGCTGCCTCATGTTATGGGTATGCTTGTAATCATTAAGGACTGGGGAGTGTTTCTGAATTTAAAAAAGAAACGGAATGGAGCTAAGCACAGGCAAAATACTAGAGGATAACCTGGTTGTCTGCTTTCCACCAGACACTGGGAGTTAAATTCAACTTTCAGGAGGACAATAACCTAAAACACAAGGCCAAATTTACACTGGAGTTGCTTACTAAGACGACAGTGAATGTTCCTGATTGGCCGAGTTAGTTGTGACTTAAATTTGCTTGAAAATCTATGATAAGCCCTGAAAATGGTTGTTTAGCAATGATCAACAACCAATTTTACAGGGCTTGAAGAATTTTTAAAAGAATAATGCGCAAATGTTGCACAATCCAGGTGTGGAAAGCTCTTAGAGTCTTGCCGAGAGACTCACAGCTGTAATCGCTGCCAAAGGTGATTCTAACATGTATTGACACAGGGGGTTGAATCCTTATATTATTATTTATTTATTTAACCTTTATTTGTTAAGTCAGTTAGTAACAAATTCTTATTTAGAATGACGGCCACACCCGGACAACGCTGGGCCAATTGTGCGCCGCCCTATGGGACTCCCAATCACGGCCGCTTGTGTTACAGCCTGGATTCGAACCAGGGTGTCTGTAGTGACGCCTCTAGCACTGAACTAATCAAGATATATATTTATTTTTATTTGTTACAATTTTTCTTCCACTCTGAGATTAGAGTATTTTATGTAGACAATTAAATCAATTTCGAATCCCACTTTGTTACACAACAAAAGGTGAAGTGGTGTGAATACTTTCTGAAGGCACAGTATCTTAAAGATATGTGGGATTTGGGGTAAATGGTATTTTTAAGCACAAGGCAATGTTTCTTACAGAAGGCCAAGAAAATTCTTCCAAACAAAATGTGTTGCTATTATTTGGGAGGGGCCTTGGGAGGGGAACGGCACCGCAGTACCTCCAGTACCTCCAGGCTCTGATCAGGCCCTACACCCAAACAAGGGCACTGCGTTCATCCACCTCTGGCCTGCTCGCCTCCCTACCACTGAGGAAGTACAGTTCCCGCTCAGCCCAGTCAAAACTGTTCGCTGCTCTGGCCCCCCAATGGTGGAACAAACTCCCTCACGACGCCAGGACAGCGGAGTCAATCACCACCTTCCGGAGACACCTGAAACCCCACCTCTTTAAGGAATACCTAGGATAGGATAAAGTAATCCTTCTCACCCCCCTTAAATGATTTAGATGCACTATTGTAAAGTGGCTGTTCCACTGGATGTCATAAGGTGAATTCACCAATTTGTAAGTCGCTCTGGATAAGAGCGTCTGCCAAATGACTTAAATGTAAATGTATTTCTAATACCATTTTCTGACCTTTTTCTGGTAGGTGTTTTCTAACACCATCTTTTCCATCTGTTTGAACAGAAATCATTTTCACCACTTCACAGTATTATTCCAACCTCATAGTGTGGAAATATATATAAAACACAGGAAAATCCCATTTGACTGCATAGGGCCTTTAATGTCCCCTTCCTTCTCGTTGTTGCCGCATTCACACCAGGGGAACATGGTAGGGGTGAAAATGAGGTGCAACTCCACACTCCTCTGTTCATGCCAGGGGAACTGAGCAGCAGTTAACGACTTCGGTGACCCCCCCCCCCCCCCCCAATATTATTGCGTTTTCGTGTGTTGCACTTGCGTCTGAGTCACATGATACTGAACCAAAGACACAGATGGTTCCTGCCCTCCTGAGATTCTCTCTGCTGTTTACAGAACAACCGGTGCAGTGAGATTAAGATATCAGGACCTGCTTAGACAAAGCAATTGTAGCGGTAGAGCAAAGGATAGCAATATATGGGGAAATTAATGACTACAGTTTTGCTGTTATGAGTACACGATGCATGGAATGCAAATGCATAAATGTATGAAAGCGTGCATTTCTCATTTTAAATGTATGTAGTTCTGCCCTTGTGCTCTGCTTGCCTATTAATGTAATGTTTTACGTGGACCCCAGGAAGAGTAGCTGCTGTTTTCCTAAGAAATACTAAGTTGTCTGAACTGAACTGTGGAGGACGTGGATGGGATTGAGCCTACAGTAAAGTAGCATGCTGTTCAGTGTGCATGCCTGCCAGGGCCTAGAGCGATTCAGTTGAGAGAGATGACAAGCTTGTGACTGACAGACACTTCCTTCCGCTTGTTTTAGAACAGCTGATGAGCCTTTGTGCTATGTTGCACGTATGGTGGAGAAGGGAGAGTTTGAGTCCGGCCAGGAATGGGAACATGGGCTTTAAAGCTGAGCCATGCAAGTACATCAAGCTTGAATCTCAGCCAATCATCCCTCTCCTCTCTAGGGGCTTTAGAATCCACTGGCCATGATACACTGAGCCTTCTTGTACCAGATGTTTGTTTGGAACAAGCACTTGCTGTCAGTCTACTTTTACAGTAGAGCTTTTTGGACCAAGCACTTGTTGTGAGTACATAGGCAATACAGTACAGCTTTCTCTTCCAATTCATACCATATTGAAATGGGCTAGCCTATATCAAATTGACAGCCAGTTGTTGTATTCAGGTTGCATCTGTGACTTCTGTTTTGTGCCAAGTCTAATGGAGAATAGAGCGCAGGGCCGCATCTCCTTAACTCATTATTTGTTAGGCTAGGCTATATAACGATTTAGTCCAAACAGCTTGTGGGCTGTGAATAGTTAATGATGTCTCCCATCCCATGGTTCTCCTTTAGGATGGACCAAGGGCTGTGTTCCCTTCACTCCTTCAGGGCTGAATGAATAATTCACATGCTCTCATTAAACACCAGGAGACAAGGCTGTCACTACTCGGCCTCTGTCCCAGGAGGTAGGTGTGTGTAGGTGTGTGTCTGTCTGTGTGTGTGTGTCTGTCAGCCTACTTCACAGTTAAGAGTTGAGGCGTATGTGGCAACGACCTGTGTCTTGTTCAGTTGGCATGAAAGGAGAGAGGGTAGGAGGAGCGAGGGTAGGAGGAGCGAGGGTCGAGGGTTGAGTATTACCTGAATGAATCCCATAAGAAATGTGTGTTTTTTTATGACCCTGTAGAACAGTGCTCGCATCCCAATATCGTTACTAACTTGTATTATAAGTCACCATTTTAACCTAATGGCGAACGCGCATGAAGATTAGCTGAATTCAAATATGACGTTGTTGTTTTAGCACCATCCAGTGAGTTTTTTTTTTTAAACGACGCCGCGCAATATTGTTCAGTGTTCCGATAAATCAGCAAAATCTACTTGGTTTTGTAATTGTCGGCGTCTTCAAGCTAAAAATGGGATCATGTTTACTCTGCTAATGACCATACAAAAAAAGAGTAACGAGAGCATTGTACAATACAGGCGAACATAGGAATTTGTCGTGAGTGCATGGGGGCCGTCATCTTTATGCACCTTCGCTATTGTACACTGGCATGTTGTCTTTTGAGTTGAGGGTGAAATTGTACAGAATATGAGGCCTGCTCCAGATGCTGACTCTGACAGGAGATATTGTATCTTGGCTTAAATCATACCGACAAAAGCGTGACTTTTGACATGTTTACAGACATGGTCAAGGCTCTAAAGTGTGACCAATTTGGTTGCATATGCAACTAAATAATTTGCTGTGCAACCAGGAGTTTTATTTTGGGAGCACTGCGACTATGAACAAAAATTCTCCCAGATAATAATTGTATTCATACGTTTTCGCGCTGTACCGTTGTTTCCGAGTGCCCTAAAGAAACAAGTGATTGCACCATTACTACAGCGAAAACGGCTTGCTTCTAGCCCAACCAAGGCAAAGTTCTGACCCATATGACCGGCACCATAGCGGAAGGCCGGGACCACATTTTACATTCATAAACCATGTTGTGGGCAGTTCTAAAACTACTCGCATCTCAAAGTCGTCAACCATTTGTTTACATTGTCCAATTATGTTCCCTCGTTGGCTAGCTAGCTAACAACCTGCTAATTTAACCGATGTGAAATGGTTAGCTAGTTAGCGGTGGTGCGAGCTTAATAGAGGCTCAATCGGTGACGTCACTTGCGCTGAGATTTTGAGGTAGTTGTTGCCCTGCAAGGGCCGTGATGGGTAACAATGCTTTGTGGGTGTCAGTTGTCTATGTGTGCAGAGGGTCCCTGGTTGAAGCCCAGGTAGTGGCGAGGAGAGGGACAGAAGCTTATACTGTTACACTAACTTGACCAGTAATATGCAAACATTTGGGGGCACATGAAGAAAGTAAAAGGGAAATCAATGATCATCATAAATCTAAAGAGATTGTGTACAATTTGCAATGTAATGCATCTCAATAGGAATATAGTGCTTTTGCACAATGTCGAAAACTGATATTCCAAAAATGACTTTGTAAGTTCAATGATGGGTATTTTGTATCAACATTTTAGCTTTTATAATAAAGTTGTGTGTTTACAGTGTTACATATTTGTTTATAGGGCACAACATGTGCTTTGAAAGTAGCTCTAATTAATTCAGGTCCAATATAGGCTGTGTCTCAATCAATTTAATGTCTTATTTTCTGGTGCTCCTAAATTTCATGTGGTGCTCCTAACTTTTAAAGGTAGGAGCACCAGTGCTACCAATGAAAAATTATAATTTAGAGCCCCGGACATGATCTATATATATTCTCACTGTTAAACCATGCATGAAGTTAGCATTAGGGGCATTACTCAATGCAATTAAGATCAGCGTCCTCCCCTTCAGGGCAACGTTGTCAGTCACAGCATAGCAGAGCGAGAGAACCTGTTCAGTGCTCCAGTCACCGTAGGGCTGTTTGTGTTACTGTGAGTGGGATGCACCTCTTTCACATTAAAGCTATGATTCATAGAGCTATGACGGGTGGTTATAGGGGGCCTTGAGAAGTTGGGTGATTCACTCAAGTTCATTTCTCAAGGACAGACACGTAACATAAATTGGATGTGATGACTGACAAGGACATTTTTTTTTTCCTTCTCTGGTGCCCTTATTTTTCAGCACTGGTCATTTGGACAAATCACGACTTCGCAGGTGATCACATCTTTCGGAAGGGGAGGTAACAGTTGGCCCATCAGAGAGAGCGGGGTGGAGCTACAGTCCTGCTTCAGCTCCTCGTTCTAGTATCTTTTCTAACACGTCTGCCCACAGAACTTAATGGAGCATCTGATGCAACTCCGAAAGATTTTAGTTCTGGGTTTCCAAGATTACTCTCAAGTCACAACAACAAGCCAAGGCACTTGTAGTTCATGTCACCGGATAAACCTGAAATAGAGGATACGTGGTGATGTTGTGCTGCTGAAGCAGCTCTGTTGCAGAGGATGCGTTGCACAGAGCTGCTTTACTAAACTGCCTGGGAGTCAGTCAGCCAGCCTTTGTCAGAGGCCCACCAGGTTCTCATAGACATGTGCTAACACCTACCACCACTATAACCACCACATGCCAGTCACTCACTCACACCCAGTCGTTACAAGTTACAACTCTATCATCACACTGAAGCAGCAGAGAAGATGGGCGTTGGTACTAAAATACAACTGTCACTTTCTCTGATTTAGAGCTCTGAGATGGGAGGATCAGTGTGACAATGTCTCTCTAGACTAGAGCAGTATTCCTCACGCTTGGTCCTTGAGAGCTACAGAGTGTGCAGGGTTTTATTCCAACCCAGTATTTAGCCTACACAACTAACTTACATTGAACTGATCAATATTATGATCAGTTGAATCAGGTGTTTTAGTGCTAGGCTAGAGTAAAAGCCTGGACTTGTGACTCTCAAGAGCCAAGAGACAGGAACACTGCTCTACAGCCTTGGTGTCTTTCCCTGGGTCGTGTTCATTATGACACACTAACGAAACGTGCAACGGACCCTGAAAACCAGTGCTTCTTATTGGACAATTCCAGTTAGTCCCTCCCTGATCCAGTCTGTTTTGTTCCAATTGGTGCCGAATGAACACAATCCTGTTGTCAGAATGTGCTAACCGATGTTCTTGTTCTGGAGTCTGGAATCTTCCCCTCCAGCCCCATGTTATCCATGGCAACCATGTGACTGTTGGTGATGTTGGAGAATGCTGTTCTCACTAAATATAGGACCAAATAAACCTGGCGAGACAAATTCACTTTCATGGCTGAGCAGGGGGAAAACAAGCCACTCTTTGACACCACTTCACAAAAGCTATGCTGAAGTAGGGCCCCTTTAGAGACTCCATGTAGGACTCAGTAAGGCAGGCATATTTGTGTTTGTCCGTTCTCTTTCTCTTCTCTTCTCCTGTGCCCTGCTTGCACAGCCAAAGCAGAATGGTTTGTTGACACTGTTTCACACTGTCAGTCTAACTAACCGCTTGGCTTGGCTGCCATATGCGAGTCACGGTTACACACACACACATGGCCTACCGACATTGGCCTACCGACATTGGCCTACCGACATTGGCCTACTGACTGACTTTTTGCTACAGGAACATATTATCTCTCTCTCATCTCTTATCAACTCATTGTCTGTGGTATTTGACCTACACTCGTGAGATCAAGTTGGAGTGTTATGATAAAAATAAAGAACTTGATTAATGGTGTCAATTTGATGAAAAAGACCAGATTCTGTCGGTCTGCCTGTGTATGATTATGAACTGAGAAGCAACTTCAAACAAGCTGTTTGACTTTGGATAAATCTATATTTAGTCTCTCAGTAACGTTTTAGCATTCTAATCTTGTCCTCATTCTCCCAGTGTCCTCTCTCTTCAATCTCTCTTCATCTCTCCCTCCCTCTTTCTTCACCCCCCTCGTCCCCCCTGTCTCTCGGTCTCTTTATAACAGTGGGCTAGGCTCTCTGGATGTGGTCGTTAGACTGTGGACTGTTTGGACAGGGTGTGGAGAACACTGAACATTTTCTAAGCAGTTGGTCACTTTCTAAATATAAAACAAGCTCATGGGTTTAGCCAGAGCTGATTTTTGATAGTGGGCAACATAGTTTGATACGGTACTGGACTGTGTGGTGGGTGGTATGTGTAAAGGAATCCCATGGTGCTTGATATCTTTCTAAATCCCTGTGGACGTATGGTCTGTTACTGGGTTTATTCAATTTCATGGATATGTCATGGGATTTAGGGCTGATTTTGGTAGGGGGCATAGTTTTGTACAGTATCAGTACTGTCTCTGGTATGTGTAGCCTATGTCCCTGGGGGAAATCTTTAGGAATGTAGTTGTTGGTGGTCATTTCAACAATTGTTTATATCTTTCTAGTGCAGGCTATGTCGCTGCCTTGGGGATACTTTTCTGTACTCCAGTGGTTGATTTCAACAAAGTTGTGTCTGTCTAAATCCCTATGGACTGATTTTCCGTTACTTTGTTTGTGAGAATTCACAGTCCTCAGGAAACCCTCCCACCCTCCCACTGATCCTTATAATTTGTGTTTGTGTGTGTGTGTGTGTGTGTGTGTGTGTGGACCCCTTAATTCAACCCTCTAGAGGAAAGCCAGAACAAAGGGTATGAAAACACTGAATGGGTGTGGTTTAAAAGGTAAAGAAAAGTTCAGTTGACTGTAATAAGCTCTACATCAAGGTCTGTTAGACATTTATTAGTTTGAGGCTATCATTTCATAGGCTTGTACTAACTGAAGCCTATAGCAACTGTGTAACAACAACTGAATAACATTGAACTATACCTTAGAGCAGTGGTTCCGGACCCCTACAAACATTCAACCTCCAGCTGCGTACCCCCTCTCGCACCAGGGTCAGCATACTCTCAAATGTTGTTTTTTGCCATCATTGTAAGCTTGCCACACACACACACACACACTATACAATACATTTATTAAACATAAGAATGAGTGTGAGGTTTTTGCCACAACCCGGCTCGTGGGAAGTGACAAAAAGCTCTTATAGGTCAAGGTCACAAATAATAATATAATAATAAATAATTTTGCTCTTCATTTAGCCATCTTATATATAAAACCTTATTTGTTCATCAAAAATTGTGAATAACTCACCACAGGTTAATGAGAAGGGTGTGCTTGAAAGGATGCTCATAACTCTGCAATTTTGGGTTGTATTGGAGAGCGTCTCAGTCTTAAATAATTTTCCACACACAGTCTGTGCCTGTACTTAGTTTTAATGCTAGTGAGGGCCGAGAATCCCCTCTCACATAGGTACATGGTTGCAAAGGGCATCAGTGTCTTAATAGCGAGATATGGCAATTCAAGAAACTCAGCGCAGCCCTATCCAGACATCTGTCAGTGGCTTCTGATTAAATTCAGTTTTTACAGAACCGCTTGTTGCAATATCCTTTAGGCTCTCTTGTTCAGATATCTGTAAGTGGACTGGAAGCAGGACATGAAAGGGATAACGAATCCAGTAGTTTGTGTCGTCCGTTTCGGGAAAGTACCTGCGTAATGGCACACCCAGCACACTCATAGCGAAGCACCTAATACATTTCAAGCTTGAGTTAATTTGCACACAAAAAATCATACAATGATGGAAAGACCTGTGTGTTGTCCTTGTTAATGCAAACCGAAAAGAGCTCCAACTTCTTAATCACAGCCTCAATTTTGTCCTGCACATTGAATCTAGTTGCGGAGAGTCCCTGTAATCCTAGATTCAGATCATTCAGGTGAGGAAAAAAACATCACCCACATAGGCCAGTCGTGTGAAAAACTTGTCGTCATGCAAGCAGTCAGACAAGTGAAAATTATGGCCAGTAAAGACAAATTTAAGCTTGTTTCTCTATTAAAAAATGTGACCATACTTTGCTCCTTGATAACCAGTGCACTGGTATGTTGTAAAAACTGTTACATGGTCGCTGCCCATATCATTGGATAATGCAGAAAATACACGAGAGAATACACAAAGTGAACCATTTTCACTGTAGTGTCCAAAACATCTTTCAAGCTGTCAGGCATTGCCTTGGCGGCAAGAGCTTTTCGGTGGATGCTGCAGTGTATTCGTGGTGTCGGGAGAAAATGCTTGCACGTGCGTTACCACTCCACTATGTCTCCATGTCATGGCTTTTGCGCCATCAGTACAGAAACCAACACATCTTGACCAACAAAGTCCATTTGATGTCACAAAGCTGTCCAGTACTTTAAAAATATCCTCTCCTGTTGTCCTGGTTTACAGAAGAGGATGTCTTCCTTAATTGACACCCCCATAAACGTAACGGACATACACCAGGAGCTGTGCCAGGCCCGCCACGTCTGTTGACTCATCCAGCTGTAACGCATATAATTCATTGGCTTGTATGCAAACCAGTAGTTGTTTCAAAACATCTCCTGCCATGTCACTGATGCGTCGTGAAATAGTGTTGTTTGATGAAGGCATTGTCTATATAGTTTGTTTGGCCTTTTCCCCAGCATTGTCCTAGCTATATCCTCTGCAGCAGGAAGAATTAAGTCCTCCACAATAGTATGGGGCTTGCCTGTCCTAGCCACTTGGTAGCTCACCATATAAGATGCTTCTAGCCCCTTCTTATTAATGATATCTGTTGCTTTTATACATGTCTTACTACTCGAAAGTCATCTTATTTCTCGCTCCAAAAACTCCTGTGGCTTATTTTTCAAATTGGCGTGATTCGTTTCTAAATGTCTGCGCAAGACTGAAGGTTTTCCGCGAGAGAGTAACGGTTAATGTGATCAAGTGTTAATTATTTGACTCTGCTACCTGTATTTGACATTGTTGTTATTTCTCTGAACACTAGATTGTTTCATTTTATTTTTGGCAGTGAAACGAGGCTACTCGGGCGAGTCAAAAATGTATAGCCCTGTTGGAAAATCTAAATGTACTGTTTGAAAATGTGGGGGGAATAAAATTCAAAATTATTATTTTTATGTGAATCACATTTTTCTTGAGCGTACCCCTGACGGCATTGGGCGTACTCCAGTTTGGGAATACCTGCCGTAGAGGAAGTGTTATTATAACCATTACAATCCATTAGTGAAAATTAGTCCAGTCTTAGTCACTTCCTGAATATGAGCTAAAACATGTCATGTTATGGTCAGCTAGAGACGTCTTATTGCTGTAGTAGTGGGTTATGTTATGCAATAGCCTGTGTCAGTGAATGGTGTCATTGACGACTGAGGGGGTAATGGGTTGGCCTAATGAGGTAATCCGTCTGTCACTGTGATGACTACTGGGAGGTAAGGAAGCAGGACTAGCAGTATCTGTTACACAAACTCATCTCTGTGTGTGTTCATCTGTATCTTCTCCCACACAGACTCCAATGACACACTGATGACTGTGGTGGTCTGGATGGTATCACAGGTCCTCTGTTCACCTCTAGTTACTCCTGCCCTGTCCCCCCTCAAAGAGACCTGGCATGCTCCTCCTCTGTCTTGACCCACTGCAACGAGCTCTAAAGAATGCAGTTAGTTTAAACCCTGCCAGAATCCAGACCCGAATAATCCTTTCTTTAAATCAAGACTTCCTCTACCAGTTCAAAACAGTACTACTCTATTGGTGTGGGAACTAGCTAATACGATTACAAGATGTAGCCTACCTAGCCCAATATGTAGCCTGCCTCCCGAGTGGCGCAGAGGTTTAAGGCACTGCATCTCAGTGCTAGAGGCGTCACTACAGTCCCTGGTTTGATTCCAGGCTGTATCACAGCCAGCTGTGATTGGGAGTCCCTTAGGGTGGCGCACAATTTGCCCAGCATCGCCCGTGTTAGGGTTTGGCCGGGTTATGTCGTAATAGTAAATAAGAATTTGTTCTTAACTGACTCGCCTAGTTAAATAAAAAATAACATTAAAATAAAAAATACAATCAGTGAACTAAGCTTGGTTTGAGAATGTGATTATCAATAATACATATAGGCCTATTCTATCTTGCACCTCTTCTTGCCTTTTACATTAAGTTTATATTTTAGTATCGGCCAACAACATACTATGTAGTATTTCAGACAGTACTCTTCCTTGGCCAGCTCGACTGTGTGAGTGTGTTGACCTTAGTGAGTCAGTGTGACATAGTAGAGTTCAGTAGGGGAGAGTAGGCTAAAGCGTCAAACATACATTTACCGCTGTGAACTATCATCATACTTCCACGTCTGGATAAGAGCCAATTAAACAAGGCTTGTAAATATGTCATTGTGGCCAGCGGCTCTGAACCAAGATTTCATCTTTACTGAGTCCACTCCAGATTAGGCTGCAGTTTATGAACAGCAGACCCCAAGGGGGAGTTACTACCCCCAGCTATGGTGGGGGCGTGGGAGAGCGGAGACGGCGGCTCTGTTCTGTGCCAGACTCCAGGCTACATTTAGCCAAGCTATAGGCAGGGAGAAATCCCTCCTCTTCTCCAATCTCCACTACCCACTCCATCCTCCACCCCTGCAGTGCAGCGCAGCAGCCTCCCAGGCTCCCACTTCAGCAAATTCCACTCATCCTCCAGCTCAAGACCAATCCTCCATTCCCCCCTGCACCTTTCTTCCCAACATCCATAACTCCATTTGAATAAGAGTTTCCCGTATTACTTTACCCTCCCACCCCACTTTCCCACACTGTCTGATCCAGGCCAACACTTTTTCTCCACACAAAAACTGTCTATCATCGTTCTCGCTCAGATTCTCACGACTAGCCTATAAGCCTTCTTATAGATAATCCACAGTTTGTTACTTCATTCCTCAAAATGAAATAGTTTAACATTTGTAGCTCTTGTAAATTGCTGAGTCAGTCAGTGAAGGTTTAGAAGGTACCTAAACACACCTACTTTGTTGCTGCTATACAGTTGTCTGACTGTTAGCATACTGGCTAGGTTAATAATGGTGATTACTGTTGGGACCTTAGCCTACATTGATGCTAGCTCTCTAGTCTACAGTATTCTTGCACATCCAGACATTCCACCGTATTCCTAGAACGGCCGGAGTCGAGGCTAGCTTCATGGTCATGTGAGAGACTTCCCTGTGGTGTGGAGTCCAACCTAGTGTGACTTCGCTAACCTCTCCCTGGCAGGTACTGTCTGCCTCCTTCCCACCCACTCATCAGTAGCCTACATGATGGCTCATGGTCCCGCTGTCTGAACTACTGAACCTGCTTACTAAGGGGACGTTTCATATGATTTCAGTCAGTTTCTGACTGCACCCCTTTTGATTTGAACTAAACCTTGCCCATGGTAGGAGTGTTCGGGAGGTAACTTGGACCTGAATGCCAAAACAATCAGGAGCTAGAGGTGCATAAATTGACCAATTTTGCATACCCCACCATACCATGGGACATCCATGTTTCAATCACAAAAACAATAGAGGTTTTAGTTTTGCTAATATACAGGTAAACTAAACTCGAGCTCTAACACCCTCCTCTCTCACTTTAGAAAGACAAAGGGCCGTTATGTAGGGAGTGCTGCCTGACTGCATGGCAGACTAGTGTTTCAACATAGCTCTGTGTGACACCACCAGGGAAAGTGAAGTATCATGTTTCACTGCAGTAATGTTGTAGTATTAATGTAAAGTGATACAGGCCAGGGCTGACGGCTACTTAAATTAGAACAACTCATTTCAACACTCACGGTAACCTCAAATAGGAAAAATATTCAATCCACCACAACCATCCAAGGCTCCGTCTGGATCTGTAAACATATTGAAGCTAATCTATAACAAACCAGTTAAAAGTGAGGTGATACAAGTTCATCTACAGGCACGGACAGACTGGCCAAGGGCGGAGAGACATGATTATGATAAAGTGACAGTAGTCAGCCCTAGTTATCCCCCTTGTCAGATTTTGCATAAAATAATCTGATTACAGAGGGAGTTGTGGATTACGGCAGGCATGAGATGGGAGTGTGTTTGGAATGGAGATAATAGATGATAGAGAGGTCTCAGCGGGAATGTCCCACTCCCTCTGACCTGTACTGTACGCACTACTCTGCTAATGGAAGAGAGATGGTATTAGTTATAATGATGAGCTGAGTCAATGTAGATTTTTATTGCCTTCTGATCTATTAACAGGACCTCTGGTTAAATTCTGAGTTTGTTTTTCAGCCCAACAGCAGCCCCTCAACTTGGTTTGGTGACAAGAGTGATCTGGCTGGAAAAATGTAACCATTCTCAAATGCATAGACCGTTATTGATGCAAGGACCTTTATGGATGCCAGAGTTGTATTGTCTCTCCTCTCTTACCAGTCTTTCTGGTTAAGACAGTGGGATTGTCTCATGTTGTAGTGTTCCTAGTTCAGGCTGAGGGGAACTGATAGTGTGCCTGTGGAAAGAGGAAGTGGGAGATAAAGATGTTGCTTCCTCCCAGAGCTGCATGGGACCAGCCACCAGTCCGATCCGTCCATTCAACCGTAATTAGACCTGTCGATCTGCATACGTTCAGTAGGGGGCGGACTGATCACAGAGGGGTCATTTACCGACATGTTGAGAGACATTTATACAGAGCAAGAGGTTGTGTGTACGTTATATGAGCATATGTTTTCGCTGTGTTCTACAACGCTCCGCTGTGGTACACATGTATGGGGGTGGGGGTGGGGGGGTCAACACAGGAAGACACAGATCAGTTTAGAATTGATTGACATCCGTTGCCACTTTCAGCCACAACCTCAAGAATAACAATGAGAATGATGTTGAGTTTATCACTTTACATTTTGGATGTCAGTGTGCTGCTAACATTAAAGCTTCCTCCACTGCCCCTGTCATCATACCCGACTCGAACCAGTGATCCTCTGCTCACAAACACACGTAACCGTGCACACGTAACCGCCCTCCTTGACAACATACCAGCCATTTGAGTCAAAAAAAGATCTAATTCGATAGCTCCACCGGCGACATTCCAAGCTGCTGTGGAGTGAGTTTACGGTACGTTCTTAACTCCGTTTCACAAGCTCTAAAATGGATAAAGATGCATTGTTACTAAAGATGTTGTTTACTCACACCATTTCACAATGAATTCAACTGTTTCAGGAAGGGCTTAGTGTCCCTGAGCCAGGATTCCCAACGCCCCCTATTCTCAAATGCTTAGTTTAGCGTATTTACAGTGACTGTAGTCTAATCTGATTTTGTGTGTGTGTGTGTTAGTTGGGGGTGTGTGGGCGTTAATCAGCGCATTACCACACCAACCCAGTCCTCCTGTCTGCTAGCATCAACCATTAGCTCATCCCAGGCTCATCCAAGTCTCTTAGAATAGAAACTACTACAGTTCTCTCTCCTTAGTTATCACTGACCATGACCATATTCCTAATCTACCAATACTGCTGTGGAAGCTATAAATGGTAGCCTATTTTATATTTAGGCCTAAAGTACATATTAAATACCATTTTAGTTACAGCATTTACTCTGGTTGAGTTATACATGAAGAAGTGTTGGTTAGTAGTTGAATGAAATACGGTAGCTAGACTGCTACCCTAGCATGGCAAGAAATCTCTCTGGGGTCAGTTACTAGTCTGTATATTAGAACAGCATTTACAGTGCTGACCTCAACCCCACCAAGGTCAAAGTTTAACATGAAGAAACATAATCACCAGTGAACTAAGGGGTTGAGCTGAAAGGATGAGCTGTCCAAGGGTGTTGAGTGGCTGAATGACTATATAATGGAACATCAGACTAATTCCTTGATAAAATGGCATAATATCCACCCTGGCCTCCCTATGGGTTAAATGTAAAAAGGGGTCAGTAATGACAGAATGGCTTTAACATTAAAGCCAAACAACTAGTTAAGGTAAACTGTGTGTTTTTGTATTTCTATAAACTGGTCTGGGAACAGTGGCAAGCGAGGGAGAGGAGGCGGGTCAATGACCTCAAGCTGACCCTTGTGCTTCAGCTGTCTGTCAGAGATCAGACCTTAAGGCGTCAGCATGCTTCAGTTTGGCTGACGCCTAGCCGAACTCAGCTAACCGAACAAGTGTCCTCGCATACTCCCTTAAAAGACCTTCTTTTAAGTAAAGGGAGAAGATGGTAATGTAATGAGGGCAGTGTATGATAAGTGTGTAACTTAATCATGTTTAGGGAGTCAGATCTCTCAGCCCTGCTGACGGGAGCTGTGCGACGGTGCCATGACGTGCACCGTACACACGCTTCCTCTCTGTACTCTGGGTCCTTTCCCCTCCCCACCAAGAACAGAGAGTCCAGGAAGCTCCCAAAACCTCTCATATCCGACTGATAAACACACACACACACACACACACTGACTGAGACACACTCACTGAGACAGAAACAGATATGAAGTGTAAACACATACTGGTGCTGGGTGATATGGCTTGGGAAAAAAAATCTAATTTATGGGTGATTCATGATATACTGTATATCTCAATTTTTGGGGGGGTTCCTCTAAATAAGCATTGTTGTATAATTAAAGATCAAATACACTGCATTTCAAACAGTCAGCCATAATCTAATAAATTGTGAAGTTATATCTAGATTTAAATAAAAGCCTTCCATAACCATAAATACCTAATAATTGAATCCAAATAGTTCAACCTGCTTTTTTGTTGTTGCAATAATCACTGATCTGGCTTTCACGTCTGTCTATTAAAATTCCCTTTTTTGTGACAAACTTAACTAGATCCATGCATAATGCACATCCACTAATAATGTCTAACTTTTTGTAGCAGGTATTAGACTATAGAACATTAAGAGGTCTCATCAACAATCGCTAAAGCCCACGAGCTAGTGATTAGCCAGCTAATCTTTATATTTCAGGTTTAGCCAACTTGGATCTATTTGCTAGCTAACAAGGTCGAATTGTTATGAACACACCCTTCTGTCTGTCTTCAACTGTTTGAAAAGCATGTTAGTCTGTCCACTTTGTTCAGATGTTGAAATCAAGTGGCCTACCTTATTTCTCAGTACCTGAGACCAGTCCGGTCTTGAGACCACATTGAGTCTCTTCTTGTCTCGGTGGGCATTGCGTATACTCACTTCTTAATCCCCACTGATGCGTATCAAGTAGTGTAGTGAAGGTATACAACTTATCAATTATGTAGTACAATAAGGGAAATCATGGACAAAGTAGCCTACACAATTGCGACGCACGCCAAATATATTTACATGCACCCCTAGTTTCAGCGGAATATCATCTGCAGGCAGCAAGAGTGCAGCTCTGAACTGGTTTTGGCATGGAGCTGTTCACAGAAGAATGACATCGGTAGCCGGTTGGGTAGGAAAGATGTTTGAATTTATATACCAGCTAACTAAAGCAACAATGGGTATGCAAACCAGGTATTCAAAAGGTTTATTCCGAAGTGTTGGTTAGTAGACTATTTGTGATGCGCAATTGTCATCATGTGTAGTTTGCATCGGGGCGTAGACATGGATGGGCCTGGGTGGACAGAGGCCCACTGGGGAGCCGGGCCCTGACTGGCCCACCCAATCAGATTGATGTGGTTTAAGCATTGTTGTTGACCCTAACCATGTTTGTATTTTTTATATTAAAAAAGTGTGAATTTCAGAGTGAAAACTCTTTAAGGTACACACGGGGTGCATTTCCTTCACTGGGCAAAATTAGAGTATAGCAAATTCTCCAGGCACCACTACTCCACTGCATAGGGCGATGGAAAGAGCAGTCACACACAGCATAATACTAAAGGATAAGCAGTCAAACTCTGACATAATCCATTAGGTCCCAATCGTAAGAATTCAAAACACAACCATTAAGCATTTCCCAATCGAAATGTACAACTATTACTTCCCATTACAAAATAGTAAACCTATAGTTTCAAGTGGAACTGACAGCGTTTTGACTACTTTGCAGATATGAAACAAACAATCATAATATCAGTCAAAAGTTTGAGGTTTTAAAAATAGGTTGTATTTGACTCGATGTATAATTCACCAATACATTTCTTGGTAGTCCTAGATCAGGTTGTAAATCACAGCTGGCCTGGTACATTGTTTTCTGCCTCCCATTCGGGGTGCACTGTTTCAGTTTAAATGACTTAATATTCTGGACAAAAAGGGACGAATGTAACTAAAGGTTGGGAATGTCAATACAATCAATCTAGCAAGGGCAATGATCAAAGTCAGTCGTACCATGGCTAATAGGCTAGCGTATATATTTATGTAGCAAGCGAAAAACACAAAGCCTAATGTTAGCTAGCTAGCTGCCAGCATGGTGTCATGACGTTGAAGAAGTGAGTGAGATACTGACTTTTCCCCCTCATATTGTTTTTTGGTGGATATACACAGCTAGTGATACAGGTGTCATTTGGTTAGCTAGCAAGAACTTGAACGACTTATCTAGTTAGCATATCTCTTGTGTTTGAAAATTCACTCTGGCTATCTACTCTTTCAGAGCACTCTCGTCAGAGCGCAGAACAACTGATGAATTTATGAACGCGCAACATCGCTGAATATGACTGGTGTCTGTTAACATAGGCAATAAAAGTAATAATTAGTCAAGAATGCTCTAGATAACATTCAAACAGCCTAACCAGGTCTGTTACGGTGAATAAAATGGTCAGAGTGAGGTGTTCTTTCATTTGTGTCTGGAAGTAGCAGGCTAGCCAACTTTAGCCAGTTAGCATGGGTGCTTGGTTGGAACAAGCATGCATTGGCAGGCAAGCTGCAGAAGGAAGTGGAGGCTACAATTCCCCATTGCAATTTTGACAGCCAACTAGCTGAAAAAGTTTGAGAGGGTTTATCTAATGTTCCTCTGTTCGATTTTAGCTCTGGCTAGCATGTTGATCGTGTTGTTGATGTGCATAACTGAGGGAGATAGAGCCTACCTTTTCATGGTTGTTTGATCAATAGGACTGTAAAGTTCCCATATGTAAGAGGACTCCCATGGTGTTTACATATTTGCAGAAATCCATTCCGGTGTATTTTGTGGCTTTATTTTGGCAAATGCATTCTAATGACCTAAAGTCGCGCGGTTGCAACTGCTTGTAAACATACAGTCCAGTTCAAAGGGAATGATGGCAGGCCTGTGTGGCAAATGGCTTGTTTGTATAAAGGCGTACTGTTATACTCTATAGTGCACCAGTCTGTGTAGACTCCAGTCCTGGACAAGACAGGTGTTTTTTTTGGTTTTATTTACTATTATTTTAGTATTTTTATCTATTAATTGTCCAAACACACTGCCGCTTTCCCGCTCTACATTGCTATCGAATTTTCACAAATGCCTTAGTATATGTAATTCCTAAACATTGTAAGAATTTATGAAATGTCCATATTGAAGTGGTCGCTTTTCGGAGTCATTCTTCCTGGGGGTGTATATGAACAGATTTTTATAAGATTTAATTTAGCTAAAATGCTGTTAGTTCCACTTTAAATGCAATAATGTTTCACACACAGAAGTTATTTTCAAAGAGATGGCTAACAGCAGCAAGCGCGCTGCAATATACAACACAGTTCCCCTCACCAGATGATCATTTGGAACCTTACTTCTTGTTGAAAGTTATTCTTGAAAAGGGTGACGCAAACAAATTAGCAACAACATCCTCTTTAATAAAATCTGCTGTAGCTGCGGCCGCTGCAAACTAGCCGACAACAAATGCTAGCTAGCTAGACCATGGGATAACTACTGCTCGCTATTGCACGGTGACCTGTTGTTCTTCAAGAAGGCAGAAGTTTCCATACGTTTTTGTAAAAAATGTCCCACCCATTAACTCGATGTGATTGGTTGATTCCAATGTCACTCAAATTTTTTTGCCCTAATACAGTTGAATGACATATCATCTAGCTTCTCATGGCCTAGCAAATGGCTGACTTGGCTAGCTAGACTTATCTCCACAGTGTCAACCCTTTAATTTCTAACAAAAACTGAGGAGATTAAATCAGAACATCCTTGAAAATAATAATATACAGTGCCTTCGGAAAGTTTTCAGACCCCTTGACTTTTTCCACATTTTGATACTTTGCAGCCTTATTCTAAAATTAAATAAAAACATATCCGCAGCCATCTACACACAATACCCCTAATGACGAAGCAAAAACAGGTTTTTAGAACTTTTTGCAAATGTATTAAAAAACAACTTATTTACATAAGTATTCAGAACCTTTTCTATGACACTCAGTTGCATCCTGTTTCAATTGATTATCCTTGATGTTTCAACAACTTGTTTGGAGTCCACCTGTGGTAAATTTAAATTGACTGGACATGATTTGAAAAGGCACACACCTGTCTATATAGGGTCCCACAATTGACAGTGCATGCAAGAGCAAAAACATGAGGTCGAAGGAATTGTCCGTAGAGCTCCGACACAGGATTGTGTTGAGGCACAGATCTGGGGAAAGGTACCAAAACATTTCTGCAGCATTGAAGAACACAGAGGCCTCCATCATTCTTAAATGGAAGATCTTTCTTCACCACCAAGACTCTTCCTAGAGCTGGCCACCTGGCCAAACTGAGCAATCGGTGGAGAAGGGCCTTGGTCAGGGAGGTGACCAGGAACCTAATAGTCACTGACAGAGCTCTAGAGTTCCTCTGTGGAGATGGGAGAAACTTGCAGAAGCACAACCATCTTTGCAGCACTCCACCAATCAGGCCTTTATGGTAGAGTGGCCAGACAGAAGACACTCCTCAGTAAAAGGCACGACAGCCCGCTTGGAGTTTGCCAAAAAGGTACCTAAAACTCTGACCATGAGGAACAAGATTCTCTGGTCTGATGAAATCAAGTTTGAACTCTGGCCTCAATGCCAAGTGTCACGTCTGGAGGAAACCTGGCACCATCCCTACAGTGAAGCATGTGGGTGGCAGCATCATGCTGTGGGTATGTGTTTCAGCAGGAAGGACTGGGAGACTAGTCAGGATTGAGGCAAAGATGAACGGAGCAAAGTACAGAAAGATCCTTGATGAAAACCTGCTCCAGAGCACTCAGGACCTCAGTCTGAGGCGACGGTTCACCTTCCAACCGAACAACTCCCCTTAGCACACAGCCTAGACAAAGCAGGAGTGGCTTTGGGACAAGTCTTTGAATGTCCTTGAGTGAACCAGCCAAACCCTGGAATTGAAACCCATCAAACATCTCTGGCGAGACTTGAAAATAGCTGTGCAGCAACGCTCCCCGTCCAGCTTGACAGAGCTTGAGAGGATCTGCAGAGAGGAATAGGAGAAACTCCATAAAAATACAGGTATGCCAAGCATATAGCGTCATACCCAAGAAGACTCAAGGCTATAATCGCTGCCAAAGGTGCTTCAACAAAGTACTGATTAAAGGGTCTGAATACCTACAGTACTTCTTATTAGTGACCTTTAGTGATGGAGTGCCATATGATGACCTGGTCTCCACAATCACCCGACCTTAACCCAATTGAGATGGTTTGGGATGAGTTGGACCACAAAGTGAAGGAAAAGCAGCCAACAACTACTCAGCATATGTGGGAACACCTTCAAGACTGTTGGAAAAGCATTCCAGGTAAAGCTAGTTGAGAGAATGCCAAGTGTGTGCAAAACGGTCAAGGGAAAGGGTGGCCGCTTTAAAAAAAAAAAGTATTGAAACCTGTTTTTAAAGTATTCCTGACCTCGCGTATGATCTCTTGTGTTCTTAAAGCAAAGGTCATACGCTCCATGTGGTGTATTTCTTTTACATTGTCTATCCATTGTGTCACTGTGGGAGGGTCTTTTTGTAGCCATTTCCTAGTGACATCCTTTTTACTGGCTGCAAGTAGGACCTTCAAGAGGTACTTTTCTCCAAGTACAAAGAAATGAATGTTTGTTCTATATCAAATCCCATTATTTTTCCAATGTTAGATCTTATTTCTCCCCAGTAAGTTTCGATTGCGGGGCAAGTCCAAAAGATATTATGGTGGCTGCTTTTGAAGAATCTAAAATATATTTAATTTGTTCAACACTTTTTTGGGGGGTTACTACATGATTCCATATGTGTTATTTCATAGTTTTGATGTCTTCTGCAATGTATAATATAGTCAAAATAAATCAACCCTGGAATGAATTTTTGCTTCCGAACTTTTGACCTGTACTGTATGTAAATGTAATATTTCATTTTTAAAATTTAATTATACATTTGCAAAAATGTCTTACCCTGTTTTTGCTTTGTCATTTAAATCGAATCACATTTTGTCACATGCACCGAATACAATCAGTGTAGAGACCAAGGTCATCATATGTTGAAATGCTTACTTACAAACCCTGTGGGGGTATTGTGTGTAGATTGATGAGAACCCCCCCCCCCCACACACATTTATTCAATTTCAGAATTATGCTGTAACTTAACTTTTGAAAACTGAAATACTTTCTGAATGCACTGTAATTCATATTATTGTTATAATCCTTATTTTAGAAATCCTTAGCCCCTCTCTGAAGGCGTAGAAGGCCCATTGTTCCCCACTGTGTTTGGGTTAATAATCATTTGTAGAGTGGCTCTATTTTCCCTCATCATGCAATTTTTCACTGTATAAAGAATCTGAAATATTCTGAAATATGAACACAGAAATACTGAACATTTTGAGCTCTTATTATAGTGGTGATTTGACAAAATTACAAGCAAAGTCTTGAATTGAACATTTTTCTGTGCTCGGACCCCTTGTTCCCCTCCCGGTCTCGGTCATGACTCTGTCTCATTCCCCCTCCCGGTCTCGGTCATGACTCGGTCTCGCTCCCCCTCCCGGTCTCGGTCATGACTCGGTCTCGCTCCCGGTCTCGGTCTCGCTCCCAGTCATGGGAGGGGGAGCCATGACTGGCTCCCCCTCCCAGTCTCGGCCATGTCTCGCTCCCCCTCCCGGTCTCGGCCATGTCTCGCTCCCCCTCCCGGTCTCGGCCATGTCTCGCTCCCCCTCCCGGTCTCGGCCATGTCTCGCTCCCCCTCCCGGTCTCGGCCATGTCTCGCTCCCCCTCCCGGTCTCGGCCATGTCTCGCTCCCCCTCCCGGTCTCGGCCATGCCTCGCTCCCCCTCCCGGTCTCGGCCATGCCTCGCTCCCCCTCCCGGTCTCGGCCATGCCTCGCTCCCCTCCCGGTCTCGGCCATGTCTCGCTCCCCCTCCCGGTCACGGCCATGCCTCGCTCCCCCTCCCGGTCTCGGCCATGCCTCGCTCCCCCTCCCGGTCTCGGCCATGTCTCGCTCCCCTCCCGGTCTCGGCCATGTCTCGTTCCCGGTCTCGGCCATGTCTCGCTCCCCCTCCCGGTCTCGGCCATGTCTCGCTCCCCTCCCGGTCTCGGCCATGTCTCGCTCCCCCTCCCGGTCTCGGCCATGTCTCGCTCCCCCTCCCGGTCTCGGCCATGTCTCGCTCCCCTCCCGGTCTCGGCCATGTCTCGCTCCCCCTCCCGGTCTCGGCCATGTCTCGCTCCCCCTCCCGGTCTCGGCCATGTCTCGCTCCCCCTCCCGGTCTCGGCCATGTCTCGCTCCCCCTCCCGGTCTCGGCCATGTCTCGCTCCCCCTCCCGGTCTCGGCCATGTCTAGCTCCCCCTCCCGGTCTCGGCCATGTCTCGCTCCCCTCCCGGTCTCGGCCATGTCTCGCTCCCCCTCCCGGTCTCGGCCATGTCTCGCTCCCCTCCCGGTCTCGGCCATGTCTCGCTCCCCCTCCCGGTCTCGGCCATGTCTCGCTCCCCCTCCCGGTCTCGGCCATGTCTCGCTCCCCCTCCCGGTCTCGGCCATGTCTCGCTCCCCCTCCCGGTCTCGGCCATGTCTCGCTCCCGGTCTCGGCCATGTCTCGCTCCCGGTCTCGGTCATGTCTCGCTCCCGGTCTCGGTCATGTCTCGGTCATGTCTCGCTCCCGGTCATGTCTCGCTCCCGGTCTCGGTCATGTCTCGCTCCCCCTCCCGGTCTCGGTCATGTCTCGCTCCCCCTCCCGGTCTCGGTCATGACTCGCTCCCCCCCTCCCGGTCATGACTCGCTCCCCCCCCTCCCGGTCATGACTCGCCCCCCCTCCCGGTCATGACTCGCTCCCCCCTCCCGGTCATGACTCGCCCCCCCCCTCCCGGTCATGACTCGCTCCCCCCCCGGCCATGACTCGGCCCCGGCCATGACTCGGCCCCGGCCATGACTCGGCCATGACTCGGCCCCGGCCATGACTCGGCCCCGGCCATGACTCGGCCATGACTCGGCCCCGGCCATGACTCGGGCATGACTCGGCCCCGGCCATGACTCGGCCATGACTCGGCCCCGGCCATGACTCGGCCCCGGCCATGACTCGGCCATGACTCGGCCCCGGCCATGACTCGGCCATGACTCGGCCATGACTCGGCCCCGACTCGGCCCCGGCCATGACTCGGCCCCGGCCATGACTCGGCCATGACTCGGCCCCGGCCATGACTCGGCCATGACTCGGCCCCGGCCATGACTCGGCCCCGGCCATGACTCGGCCCCGGCCATGACTCGGCCCCGGCCATGACTCGGCCCGGCCATGACTCGGCCATGACTCGGCCATGACTCGGCCATGACTCGGCCATGACTCGGCCCCGGCCATGACTCCGCCCTGCCATGACTCGGCCCCGACTCGGCCACGACTCGGCCTCGGCCACGGCCCCGACTCGGCCCCGACTCGGCCTCGGCCACGGCCCCGACTCGGCCACGACTCGGCCACGACTCGGCCACGGCCCCCGACTCGGCCCCGACTCGGCCACGACTCGGCCCCGACTCGGCCACGACTCGGCCACGACTCGGCCCCGGCCCCGACTCGGCCACGACTCGGCCCCGACTCGGCCACGACTCGGCCCCGGCCCCGACTCGGCCACGACTCGGCCTTGGCCCCGACTCGGCCACGACTCGGCCTCGGCCACGACTCGGCCACGGCCACGACTCGGCCCGGCCACGACTCGGCCACGACTCGGCCCCGGCCACGACTCGGCCACGGCTCGGCCCCGGCCACGACTCGGCCTCGGCCACGACTCGGCCATGACTCGGCCATGACTCTGTCTCGCTCCCCCTCCCGGTCTTGGTCACGACTCAAACTCGATTTGCTCTGGTCTTGAATCGGTCTCGTTTTAGGTGGTCTTGAACACAACACTGCTTATTACACATTTATGAAACAGACTAGACAGCTAGTACTGTATAAATCTTTGGCTAAAATGCTGCTATCGGTACGGTACGTGGTACCCCAATGCCACGCGGAACAAACTGAGCATACATTTTCCAGAATAAATGTTCATTGATTCTCTCGTTTTAGTAGTGTCTGCTCTGAATGCAATTAAAGTAGTTGAGACATAAAAAAGAGTATCGTTAGAAAAGATCACTTCTCCTTTATTACAGTAAAATAAAGTCAACAATGTGTTTGTGCCATATGACCAATTCTGTTGCACCAAACCTCAAATGCAAATGTCGAGTTGAAACCGCTTGTCAGAGAGGAAGATGTGGTCTCTCAACATTGTTGGCGTGAGAGGCGGGGGGAGGGGCTTGGTGTTTGTAAACCAGAAGAAGAGGCGAAAGCGAGAGGTTTCACTTTCTAAAATATGTTCAAAATAAGGCCAATGCATTTCTATGGGCTTATTTGGGACCTAAGCTTGACGCCTGCCTTCCCGCCTTTGGTACAACAGCTCCCATTGTTAGGGCGGAGATGCATCTCGTCATTATACACCAATCTCTGGTGTAAATGGGAAGGTGAACACAGCACAGGAGCGAAGGAGACGAGACCAAAAATACAACATGAAAACAAGCAGACATAAATGCCCATAAAAAGAACAAAGCCTTGATTCTTGCGATACATGCGTTTGGAATATCACGCAAAAACATATATTCACATGAATTCGATATATTGCAGCCCGAACTGGTGCTGCTGTGCTGACACATGGATCTGGTGGCCCATCGTGCCACTGCATCGCTAGCTAATTCAGCACTCATTCTTCTAAACACTGTAACCCCCCCACCCTGCATTAACCTGCTCCAGCGTTACACACACACACTCCGCAGAATAGCATCACCCACACACCACAGAAAAGCACTGTGCACGCACGCACGCGCATACACACACACTATCAGAATTGCATCTCACACATGCACATACACAGTTTGTTCAGTGAGCCAGTTG
The DNA here is from genome assembly GCF_036934945.1 of Oncorhynchus masou masou. Classification (NCBI taxonomy): domain Eukaryota; kingdom Metazoa; phylum Chordata; class Actinopteri; order Salmoniformes; family Salmonidae; genus Oncorhynchus; species Oncorhynchus masou. The sequence goes on along the minus strand of NC_088244.1, from coordinate 39,890,368 downwards.
GCCCAGTCAGTTAGGAGAATGTTCTCCCATCAGCACATTCCACATAGGTGGTGTCCCAAATGGCACCTGATTCCCTATATAGTGCACCACTTTTGTCCAGAGCCCTATGTGCCCTAGTCAAAAGTGGTGCACTATTTCAGGAATGGGGTGCCATTTGGTGCACATTCCTCTAGTCTCAATAAACTGCGAACTGCTTTTGGCAGGGGAGACGGGGTGGGGTAACGCTCATATCCTGCCCTTAGACCTCTCGCGCACGCACGCGCACACACACACAAACATTTCTCAAAACATGCAACAGTTTTTCCATAAGCATTATTTCTATCTCTCTCTAATACACAAACTGTAGCAAGTGTTGCTCACAAGCTGTTGGTGAGTGCAGACTTGACCAGGTCACAGCCCACTCTGTCTGCCCAGCTCCAACTCCAGGTCTGGATGTCTGCTGCTGTCTATGGTGGTGCTGTGTGGTAGTGCCAGTCTGTGCCTGTTGTTGTGTCCCACCCCATCACCAGTACAGGCACCCCTCTGTCTCTCTGTGTTAATGACTCAACATCAGTCACAGTTCAGAGCTCATGCTTGGAGTAGGCCAGAACTCTCTCTCACACAATGGAGCTCCAGTCCACTACTCCTCACTAACATCAATCTACCACTTACTGTGGCAGAGCGTGGGGCCAACTCCCTCTCTGTGTGTTTGTGTGTGAAAGACGGAAAGAGTGTGTTTGTCTGTAATGTAGGCCTTTGCGTACGTTTGTGTGTGGGTGTGTGTGTGTGTCCCTGTTTGTGTGTGTCTTGTAGTTGCTGTTTCCGTGCCAGATTTTCAGGCAGCGGTAACAATGTGTGTATCCAGGCATGAACACATTGCTGAATACTGTGAGCCCCTACAGCACTCTGACACAGAATGAAAAAGCACTCAGAACTCTCTCTCTCTCTCTCTCACTTTGTTGGTTTCTCTACCTATCACTCTGTTACTCTCCTTCTCTCGGTTACTCTTTCTATTTTTCCCACTAGGTTTTTCTTTTTGTTACTCTCTCACTCCTGCAGTCACTCTTACTTTCTCTCGTTCTTGTGGCCCCTGCCCCTTTTCTCTGATTGACGTTGAAAATAATACTGTCCCCAAAAACAACCCACAGCAGTAGTTCTCTCATGTTCAATAGTTGTTGTTCTACTCAGTAATATCAAGCGCAGAGAGAGAGAGATGCCGGTGCCTTCAAGATAAAACACACACCACCCCAGGCCCAGCAGCTTATCAAACGCATCCATCGGTCTCTCTCTCGCTCCCTCGCGTTGTTTGTTCCTTCTCACTTCCCCAACCAGTTTCTCTCATTGTACGTTTATCTTCCTCTAGTCTGGGCTGCAGCACACACCACCCCTGTCCCTCCACAAGTCAGTGGGAGTTGTAGTAGGAGGTGGTGTAGGGGTATAAAGCCGTCCCAGACAGGTTCGGCTGGCGCCTAGTAGAACCTGGCTAAGCAAACTGAACGAGTGTGCTCGCTCGCATACTCCCTTAAAGACGTTTGCTTGAAAAGGGGAAGAGCAGAAATAGTGCTGGTAATACTCAACTACGGCCAAACAAGGAAGTGACGACGACACCCAAGCAAGGAAGAGGCGCGCTGTAGAAATAATATGGTGTTCACAGAGAGACACTTGACTGGCGAGAAAATGGAAAATGGCCCGGTATCTACTAAATTCACTTTACCTAGCAACACATATAAAAGGAGAGTGAAGGGAGAAGATAGTCAGTGTGACCACTCCACAGAGAAGGAACAACGGAGGGGGGGGTGTATGCCATGCTGGCTCAACAAATGCACCCAATTGTTGAGGAGCAACATTTTGTGTACTTCAGGATGAATTGGCCTTTACATGCTAGTCTTTATATGATGCAAGGGCTGGAATCGTAGAGGTGCAGGTACTTCTGTACCTCCTCGACCAAGCGACGCTGCAAGTTGTTGTCGTTCGCCATTTTGAATCCACACTGAGTTTCGGCTGAATCGAGAAGAAGAAGAGCCTCGATTTACCCTTACATTTGACGAATCACAAATGAAGGGGCGTAGACTTCGGCTCCCGAAGTTCGACTTTGCTCAAGAATAAATGACATGTGCACGAACAGCCAGAAAAAAAACCTTGCCGAAGACCAAAACCGTACATAATTCATGCACAAGCTGTGTCGAACTGTTTTGGATGGAAGCATGCGGATGCCTTAAAGGGTAACTCTCAACCCCAATTTCAGCCTTTGCCCATTGTTATGATGGATGTAGCTATGAGTATAAGCGTGTAATCCTCATAGCCTATACGTTTTCTTTCTTCGTAAAAGCACAGTAAGCAGAAACGTTGAATTTGGTCATATGTGGAAATGTGCCTTACTGCTTTTAAAAACAAATGTTGTGATACGTCAGTCATCTAGTCAAGGAAGCATCATGCAAAATATTTTGGCACACCCCACTTATCAAGACCATTGCCAAATAAGGCGCACCGTCACTTGCTTTTATAGTTAGTTTTGAGGTGGTACCACCCAGCACATCTATAAGGGAGTGTATTTCATGCCGAAACCCCCCCCCCCCCTTGAGATGACTGAGAGGCTCTACATCACAATTTCAATGGTAGAGTTGAACCATTAGGGGCAAAAAGAGCTACATTTCCTACTAAAATATCAAAATACATCACTTTTGCAACAAACTGTCAAAATGAAGACCAGAATTGACATGTTTCACTATAACTAAGCCTAAAACATCTGAGTTTCTATTTTAAAAAAGTTTTTCAAATCATCACAGTTTTATGGGAGGTTTAGGAGGAATGGGATGCGGAGATACAGACCCCCAGGCCTCTCTACTCCACTTAGACTGACTCTTATCTCTCCCTGTGACGCTATCGCTGGTCACAGATAAGGGGATGTGTGTGAGTGTGTACGCGCCTGTGCCTGCCTGCCTGCCTGCCTGCGAGCCCGTGCGTGTGTGTGTTTTGGGGGAGCCTAGGGAGTGTTTGGACTTTGCTCTTTGCAGTTGTGGGAGGGCTGGGCCAAACGCTCTCCCCCTTCCCCTCTACCCCCACACCCCCCCTAGAGAATGAAGAATAGGGGAAAAGAGGAGAGGGGGGAGTTGGGTTCCATGTGAAACTACCTCCCATTGCTTCCTCTTTGCCTTTTTTTGCCATGGCTACAATCCCAAATCGTACCCGAGGGGCCATAAGTAGTGCCCTATATATAGTAGGGAATAGGGTGCCATTTGAGATGCAAGCCATGTCCATGTTTACTATTCTGTGGCTCGATTAGCTACTTTGGTATTGTTCTCTGGTGGGAGACTATAACCGTAGCTGTAATAACTTTTGTTAGTTGCTTGTCCTGCCCTGGGGTTTGTGTGCTCTTGTCATATTTGTCCACTAAGGAGGGGAAACGATAATCTTACCTGATCCTTTTTTACTCAATATTATTATTCATTATTCACTGTGTGTTTATTCCACGTGTCACTATTTCAATATTTGTTCATTTTTTCTACTCTGCATTGTTGGATAAGGACCCTGAAGTAAGCATTTCACTGTTAGCCTACACCTGTTGTTTTACGACGCATGTGACAAATGAACATTAGTTTCTGTTTGCAGTGAGCCACAGGACATGTGAAGCTGTACCCGAAGCTGACGGAATCTCCCCTGGAAGGTTTTTTGAAGTGTGTTAGGATGCCTGAGAGTGGTTGAGCGGTCAAGGTTGCCGCCCTCGGCACCTAGGCAATCCCCTGACCGCATGGGATCGAAACCCAGTCCCAACACACTTCTCTGTCCTCTATCGGTCTCCCTCCTTATTTCATTTTTCTCCCTGTTAATAAAACTGGAAAAATACAGGGGGTGGGTGATGACCAGCGTGTGCATGTCTATAATCAGAGACTTTTTAGAGTTAGTGTTCTCTCAATCTTGATGCCCTATATCTTAATTGATTGTAATAGTGTTTATCAGTCAATCAAGGCCTAATACTCAAACCCCAGACAGTCAGTGTGTGTGTGTATTGATTTGTTGATTGATTGATTGATGGTAGTGTGTGTTGACTGACTGGTGACTGACTAATGTGGCTGTGTCCTGTTCTCTTCTCTGCTAGGTGACATCACACAGAAGGGCTATGAGAAGAAACGAGCCAGGCTGCTGGCCCCTTTCCTCCCTCAGATCACCAGTAAGTACAGGCCTTTCTCTTCTCTCCTTCTCCTCCTCCTTCTCTTTTCACCTTCCTCAGTAATACGCATCTCCCCCTCTTATATTTTTCTTTCTGTCCCTTTTGTCGTTGTCCTTTTATAAATTCTTCATATGACATCTCCTCTCTCGTCTTTTCAGTCCCTTCTCTTCCTCCACTATTGTCTTCCTCCTCATAGCTCTCTTCTTCTGACCTCCCTTGATATTTGTCATCCACGCACAGATGATATAGTAGCAGAGAGAACAAGACATGACTATCTGTTTTCAGCCTAACCCCAGACTCAAACAAATGCCTTTTCAATCCAACTGACAGCAATGACCAAACTCATCAACTAAGTCAGTTTTGTACCAACAAGTCATTTTTATAGGGAAAGAATGCACAGATAGACCAAAACTGTTCCACAAATAGTGGGTTACTGAACTGACTCCATGATTGGTTTTCCACTATATCTGTTTTTGACCTCCCTCTGTTTGTTCCTATGGCGATGGGAGAGTTTATGGCTCTCTGCTGCACTCTAGTGGTGAATGATGGAACAGCGGCATTGCTGCTCAAACAAAGTACAATGGTGGATGCTTAGTGAAATCCTTCAGACGACCCTACCCTAAAGTCTTACTCTAAACATAAGCCGGTACCTAACCTTTACCGTTTTAAATTTCAAACGAGGACATGGTTAATATAAATCTAGCTGTTTTTTTCTATAAATTGGCAGGACAGAACGGCAGCGTCTCATAAACCCAAGGGCCGGGGGTATGTGTCTCTTTGTTAACAGCTAGTGGGCAATCTCTAATATTAAGTAAGTCTCGAGGTTCTGCTCGCCTGAGTTAGAATGCCTCATGATAAACTGTAGACCATACTATTTACAAGATATCTATATTTTTCATACCAGTCTGCTTACCACCACAAACTGATGCTGGCACTAAGACCGCACTCAACAAGCTGTGTAGGGCCATACATTTACATTACATTTAAGTCATTTAGCAGACGCTCTTATCCAGAGCGACTTACAAATTGGTGAATTCACCTTCTGACATCCAGTGGAACAGCCACTTTACAATAGCCATAGGTAAACAAGAAAATGCTCACCCAGAAGCGAAGCTCCTAGTGGCCAGTGATTTAATGCAGAAAAAATGAAATCCATCTCACCTCATTTCTACCACCATGTCACCTGTGCAACTACAAGGGAAAAAAAACAATAACCTTTACTGCACACACAGAGATGCATACAAAGCTCTCCCCCGCCCTCCATTTCGCAATCTGAGATTAACTCTATCCTCCTGATTCCTGCTTACAAGCAAAAACTCAAACCGGAAGTACCAGTGACACTCAATTCAGAAGTGGTCCGATGAAGCAGATGCTAAACTACAGGACTGTTTTGCTAACACAGACTGGAATATGTTCCGGGATTCATTCAATGACATTGAGGAGTTTACCACGTCAGTCACCGGCTTCATTAATAAGTGCATCGACAACATCGTCCCCACAGTGACCATATGTGCAGTTGAAGTCGGAAGTTTACATACACTTGGAGTCATTAAATCTCATTTTTCAACCACTCCACAAATTTCTTGTTAACAAACTATAGTTCTGGCAAGTCGGTTAGGACATCTACTTTGTGCATGACAAGTCATTTTTCCAACAATTGTTTACAGACAGATTATTTCACTTATAATTCATTGTATCACAATTCCAGTGGGTCAGAAGTTTACATACACTAAGTTGACTGTGCTAATTTACATCATTTGAGTCAATTGGAGGTGTACCTGTGGATGTATTTCAAGGCCTACCTTCAAACTCAGTGCCTCTTTGCTTGACATCATGGGAAAATCAAAAGACATCAGCCAAGACCTCAGAAAAATAATGGTAGACCTCCACAAGTCTGGTTCATCCTTGGGAGTAATTTCCAAACGCTTGAAGGTACCACGTTTATCTGTACAATCAATAGTACGCAAGTATAAACACCATGGGACCACACAGCCGTCATACCGCTCTGGAAGAAGACGCATTCTGTCTCCTAGAGATGAACGTACTTTGGTGTGAAAAGTGCAAATCAATCCCAGAACAACAACAAAGGACCTTGTGAAGATGCTGGAGAAAAGAGGTACAAAAGTACCTTATCCACAGTAAAACGAGTCCTATATCGACATAACCTGAAAGGCCGCTCAGCAAGGAAGGCCGCTCACTGCTCCAAAACCGCCATTAAAAAATCCAGACTACGGTTTGCAACTGCACATGGGGACAAAGATCGTACTTTTTGGAGAAATGTCCTCTGGTTGGATGAAACAAAAATAGAACTGCTTGGCCATAATGATCAGCAAGGAAGGAGGCTTGCAAGCCAAAGAACACCATCCCAACCGTGAAGCACGGGGGTGGCAGCATTATGTTGTGGGGTTGATTTGCGGCAGAAGGGACTGGTGCACTTCACAAAATAGATGGCATCATGAGACAGGAAAATTATGTGGCTATATTTAAGCAACATCTCAAGACATCAGTAAGTTCAAGTTTGGTCGCAAATGGGTCTTCCAAATGAACAATGACCCCAAGCATACTTCCAAAGTTGTGGCAAAATGGCTTAAGGACAACACAGTCAGGGTATTGGAGTGGCCTTCACAAAGCCCTGACCTAAATCCTATAGAAGATTTGTGGGCAGAACTGAAAAAGCGTGTGAGCAAGGAGGCCTACAAACCTGACTCAGTTACGCCAGGAATGGGCCAAAATTCAGCCAACTTATTGTGGGAAGCTTGTGGAAGGCTATCCGAAACATTTGACCCAAGTCAAACAATTTAGAGGCAATGCTACCAAATACTAATTGAGTGTACAGTATGTAAACATCTGACCCACTTGGGAATGTGATAAAAGAAATAAAAGCTGAAATAAATCACTCTACTATTATTCTGACATTTCACATTCTTAAAATAAAGAGGTGATCCTAACTGACCTAAGACAGGGATTTTTTTTACTAGGACGAAATGTCAGGAATTGTGAGTTTAAATCTATTTGACTAAGGGGTATGTAAACTTCCGACTTCAAATTTATCATTACGTTCCCCCCATTCAACTGTGTCCACAGAAAACACAGAACCACAATGTAACATAGCTGAGGTAAACTGGGGAGAACAACAAACCAATTGAACAGAGAGCTGTGGTCAACTGGGGAGTAGAAACAACTAAAGACCCAAGAGGTCCCTCTGGGCCACTGGTTCGAGATGACAAACAAACTAAAAACTGTGAGCTACTTCCCTCAAATCCTGTTAGGCCATATCTGCTTTCTTCTGCTTTTTTTCTGAGCAGTACAGGGATGGTCACACCACAAACTCGACATGGACATCATTCAGTGGTACTCTGTTGGCTGACTAACTGACTACCTGGCATCGTGAGTTTAGAGCTAGATGAATCAATTCTACAGTATCTACATTATTCAGGCCCCTTCCCCTTTTCCACATTTTGTTACGTTACAGCCTTATTCTAAAATTGATTAAATACATAAAAAATCCTCATCAATCTACACACAATACCCCATAATGAGAAAGCGAAAACAGCTTTTTTGATATGCATGTTCATTAATAAAAATGAGAAACAGAAATACCTTATTTACTTAAGTATTCAGACCCTATGCTATGACACTAGAAATTGAGCTCAGGTACATCCTGTTTCCACTGATCATCCTTAATTAGAGTCCACCTGTGGTAAATTCAAATAGTTGGAGATGATTTGGAAAGGCACACACCTGTCTATATAAAGGTCCCACAGTTGACAGTGAACGTCCGAACAAAAACCAAGCCATGAGGTCGAAGGAATTGTCCGTAGAGCTCTGAGACAGGAAGGTGTTGAAGCACAGATCTGGGGAAGAGTACCAAAACATTTCTGCAGCATTAAAGGTCCCCAAGAACATCACCACAGCACGATGCTGTCACCACGCCTTACCATTAGGGATGGTATTGGCCAGGTGATGAGCGGTGCCTGTTTTCCTCCAGATGTTATGCTTGGCGTTCAGGCCAATTCAGGTTCAATCTTAGTTTCATCAGACCAGAGAGTCTTGTTTCTCATGGTCTGAGAGTCTTTAGGTACCTTTTGGCACATTCCAAGCAGGCTGTCATGTGCCTTTTAATGAGTTGCTTCTGTCTTGCCATAAAGGCCTGAACCTCCTGAGGTTTTGGCTGATTTCTTTTGATTTTCCCATGATGTCAAGCAAAGAGGTACTGAGTTTGAAGGTAGACCCTGAAATACATCCAAAGGTACACCTCCAATAGGCTAATTGACATCATTTGTGTCAGAAGCGTCTAAAGCCATGACATCATTTTCTGGAATTTACCAAGCTGTTTAGACAGTCAATTTAGTGTATGTCAACTTCTGACCCACTGGATACAGTGAATTATAAGTGAAATATGAATCTGTCTGTAAACAATTGTTGGAAAAATGACTTGTGTCATGCACAAAGTAGATGTCCTAACCAACTTGCCAAAACTATAGTTTGTTAACAATACATTTGTGGAGTGGTTGAAACACTTAGGTTGGAGTCATTAGAACTACTTTATGTAAACTTCCGACTTCAACTGTAAGTGGTCTGTTAGTTAGTAGTAAGGTTATATCAAATTAAATGTTATTTCAAGAGTTACCTGACCAATGCAAAATTGTGTGTCTGCGTGTCAGCGAATGTTTGTGTGGGTGTGTTAGTGCTGGGCGGTATATTAAATACATTAATTTGAATGTATTTTTTTGCGATAAACCTCGATTCTGTATTGCAGAATCGAGGTTTAGTTTTCATTTTTTATGAGCGTTTATGTACGCTTGTTCTCATGTTGTATTTTTGGTCCCGTCTCCTTCGGTCCTCTGTGCGCCTTTCCATTTTTAACAGAGATCTTTATATGATGACGAGATGCACGTCTCAGCCCTAACAATATGGGAGCTGTTGTCCCAAAGGCAGGAAAACAGACGACACGCTTAGGTGTAAAATAAGCCCAAAGAAAAGCATTCGCCTTATTTTGGACAGATTTTAGAAAGTGAAACCTCGCACGCCAACAACGTTGAGATATCACATCTTCCTCCCTGACAAGTGGTTTTAACTCGCTATTTGCATTTGAGGTTTGGTCCAACAGAATTGGTCATATGGACTCAAACACATTGGGACTTTAGTTTACTGTAATAGAGGAGAAGTGGTATTTTCTAATGATACCCATTTTATGTCTCCTACTTTAATTGCGCTTAGAGCAGACACTACTAAAACGAGTGTCATTGAACATTGATTCTGGAAAATGAATGCTGTTTGTCGTGCGCAGCATTATTGGGGTACCATGTACCGCTAGCAGCATTTTTAGCCGAAGACTGTTATACTAGCTGTTTAATCTATAGGGAATTGGCAACTCGTTTTCATTTTGAGAAATAAGGTTGGTCACTTGATTTCAACATCTGGACAGGCTAACGTGTTTTTCAAACAGTTGGAGATAGACAGAAGGGTGTGTTCAAAGCAATCCAACTGTTCAACCTTGTTAGCTAGCAAATAGTTCCAAGTTGGCTAAACCTGAAATATGAAGATTAGCTGGCCAATCACTAGCTCGTGGGCTTGAGAGATTGTTGATAAGACCTATAGTTCTATAGTCTAATACCTGCTACAAGAAGTCAGTCATTATTAGTGGATGTGCATTATGCATGGTTCTAGTTAAGTTTGTAACAAAAAATGGCATTTTCATAGACTGACTTGAAAGCCAGATCAGTGATCATTGCAAAAATAATTAAATTCAGTCTATAAGACCTTTAATTGTACAATGAAGCAAATTTAAATTAAACAAGAAAAATGGAGATGTAGCAGATAGCTGCTAGCCATCATGAAAATAGATCAGGCTAATGCTTGCTGTGCTAGCCCACCAGTGTTTTTATCCACAGCTGGACACGTGCGTCAGGTGTGAGATGTTTCCACACAATCACAGAAGGAAGATACGGTGTAACAGTAAAATGGACAAGGTATTTGTCTGCCCTAAATGCACCACCATCAAGCAGTTTAGGGAAGAGATCCTCCGTCTGTTAGCTCGGTTGCAAGAAAAGGATAACCTGCTTTCTAAGTTCACCGACCTAGCTGTAACCCAGGCAAACCAAATCTCCGTTTTAAATGCCTCCTGTAATAAAGCTGTCAATGAGTCGGGTGGCGTTGATCTGTCCCAATCCAACGGACCAATGTTAAGCTCAACTCCGAAGCCCAGTGGCACCCCCCTCCCCCACGGCTACCACAGTTCAGCAGGTTGCTTCCCCATCGGATTCCATCACATCCACCACATCATTGTGGGAAGATCGATGGTGAGAGATTTTGGACTGACCAAGGTCCACTATCACTCAGGAGTCCGTGCCCATGACATCAACTCCCTAGTGCCGACGGTTCTGGCCAACTACTACAATATTGCCACCATTGTCACTCACGTAGGTTTTAACGACTTTCGTTTTAAGCACTGTCGCTAGCACAGGGAAGAGAATAGTTACCTCTGGCCTCCCGTGCTACCGAAAGGGTTCGGAACATTTCAACCGATTCATTGCCCTGGATGAGTATTTGAAGAAACTTATCAATGACAGGAATGTCTCTTTTTGTGACAACCTTTGTTTTCTGTGGGAGCAACCAGCACTTAAAAAAAAAGAAGAAACTGGATTCACCCTAACCGCAACATCGCAAACTGTTTTAGGGATGGACGTACCTGGTCTGTTAGTGCTCCAGTTCTCCCTTTCAAAATAAGCAAGGCAGGTCTTGGAAAGCATGTAAACACCTGTAGAAATGGCGCTATGAGTAACTTAACTTATGTTCCTTTAACTCGGGCCTTCTACCGAGTTTATACAATTGGTTATCTCCTACCATTCTGATAAATTTGGAGGCTGTCAGAAAACGTGGTTGTAATGTGGTTGTTATTCCATTGGTTACCTCGAGGCAGATGCCCCAGGGGCAGTGGCCCACACCAATTGGACATGGCGCTTTTAAATGTTAGAGCAATCACAATATTTATTATTTATTATTTTATTTATTTAACTAGGCGAGTCAGTTAAGAACAAATTCTTATTTACAATGACGGCCTACATAGGCCAAATCCGCCCTATGGGACTCCCAATCACTGCCAGTTGTGATACAGCTTGGAGTAAAATCTTTCTCATGAATGACCTCCTTATTGAGCGCAAAGTTGATTGCATGTTTCTCACGGAAACATGACTGCCCCCCGGACTACAGCTTTTAATTTATTTTTTATTTGTTTAACCTTTACTTAACTAGGCAAGTCAGTTAAGAACAAATTCTTATTTACAATGAAGGCCTAGGAACAGTGGGTTAACTGCCTTGTTCAGGGGCAGAACGACATATTTTTACCTTGTCAGCTCAGGGTAACCTTTCGGTTACTGGTCCAATGCTCTAACCACTAGACTACCTGCCGCCCCATACTCTATCAGAAAAGAGAAAAGGGGTGGGGCGACAGCCTCTATTTTTACAAATGCTTTCATTAGTAAATTTCATTTGGCAACTTTGGGTCTTTTGAGCATCATGATATACTGTTTAAATGTCGGCCACCAGTGCTGGCCGTAACCCCGTATAGGCCACCAAAGCACTGCCCCACTTTCTTCACTGATTTATCTGAGCTATTGTCTATACTCCTTCAGAACTATGAAAAAAATCAATGTGTTGGGCGATTTTAATATTCATAAGACTGCTGGACAATTAATCTAATGCCCCCCCCCCCCCCACTGACTCGGTACTGGTACCCCCTGTATATATCTCCGTTATTGTTATGTTGTTGTGTTACTTTTATATAATTTTTGACTTTAGTTTATTTGGTAAATCTTTTCTTAACTTCTTGAACTGCACTTGTTGTATTTGGCGCATGTGTGAGAATGTTTGATTTGATTTATTTTCCCTGATTGACGCAGACATGCTCAGGAAAGTGATATCACAACTTAAGCCTTCTACCTGCCTTCTTGATCCTATCCACACCACCTTCTTCAAAATAGTTTTTAATTGCATATCTGAAGAAGTGCAAGCTATTGTTAATCACTCCCTGTTCACAGGCATGCTCCCCACTGCACTAAAAACTGCTATGGTGAAACCCCTTCTGAAGAAAAGTAATCTAGATTATTCAGCTCTTAGCAATTTTCGGCCATTCTTAAGCAAAATTCTGGAGAAATTGGTATTCAAACAGTTACATGATGTTTTTAAAGTGCCAACTGTATTTCCGTTTTTTGTGCGCACCACAGCCTTAGTGGTGGCCATTTGATTAAAGTGGTACATCATCTTAGATCCAACAGAGATGTCAAACAGCTCTCCGGCCTTTTACTCTTAGATTTAAGTGCTACATTCAATACTGTTGATCATTATGTCCTTCTGGACAGACTGCAGAGGTGGGTTGGCCTAGGTCCAGTTCTACATTGGTTTAGGACCTATTTAATTGGTCGAGAGTGTTTTCTCACCCTTGGTGAACATAACTCAGAGAAAATACATATCACATGTGGCATTCCACAAGGTTTGGTTTTGGGTCCGGTACTGTTCAGTTTATATATGTTACCCCTTGGTAGCGTTATCATAAAACACAGCATTGATTTTCACTGCTACGCAGACGATACACAATTTCTGTGTCACCAGAGGATTTTAGCTTCACGGATAAATTATTCAACTGTGTTAGTGATTTAAATACTTGGACGGCTCACAGCTTCCTCCAGCTAAATCAAGACAATGCCGACGTACTTATTGTTGGAGTCAAAGCACAGAGAGAGAATCTAGCCGCACATTTTAATTCACGGGCAATAGAGATAAAACACCAGGTAAAAAAGCTATGTGTTATTTTAGATTCTGAACAAAATTTTGAATCGCACATTAGGAATGTAACCAAAAATGTTGTTTTTTTAAACACCTGAGGAACATTGCCACGCTGTGGCCGTTTCTCTGTCCGGCTGATACAGATAGACTAATCCATGCTTTTATTACAAGCAGGTTTGAATACTGTAATGCTCTCCTGTCTGGTCTACCCAAGAAAGCCATTGTTCAACTGTAAAGCATACAGAATGCTGCAGCGTGGGTACTGACCAAGACCACATGGAGAGCGCACATTACACCGGTTTTAAGGTCTTTGTACTGGCTCCATGTGAGTTTTTTATTTATTTTTTAAGTTCATTTTAAGATTCTTATATTGTTTTTTTTGTAAATCAATCCATGACTGTGCACCTCAATGCATGTCAGTCATGCTTTTAAGTTAAGCACCCAGTTGGTCCCTCAGGTCCTCTGGCACTAGCCTTTTAACTATCCCAAAGCATAGGACCAAGAGACATGGAGAGGCAGCCTGTAATTATTGTGCCCACAGCCTCTGGAATAGCCTGCCAGAGAGCCTGAGGAGGCTTAAACTGGACATTTTTAAAAGGAGATCTTAACTTCTTTAGGGTGCTTTGTAGTAGTTTAGTTTGTCATTCTTTCGTTTTTTTAATCTTATGTTTGTTGTATAGAAAATGTTTCAGCATTTATTTTCTTGTAAAGCACATTGAGTTCCATTCCATGTCTGAAATGTGCTGTATAAATAAAGCTTGATAAAGCTATAACAGCCTCCACTCTTCTGGGAAGGCTTTCCATTACTGATGGAACATTACTGCAGGGACTTGCTTCCATTCAGCCACAAGAGCATTAGTGAGGGTTGGGCACTGATGTTGGGTGATTAGGCCTGGCTCACAGTCGGCGTTCCAATTCATCCCAAAGGTGTTTGATGGAGTTAAGGTCAGGGCTCTGTGCGAGCCAGTCAAGTTCTTCCACACTGATCTCGACAAACTTTCTTTATGAACCTCGCTTTGTGCACGGGGCCATTGTCATGCTGAAACAGGACGTGTCCTTACCCAAACTGTTACCACATAGTTGGAAGCACAGAATCATCTAGAATGTCATTGTATGCTGTCCTGTTAAGATTTATCTTCACTTGAACTAAGTGGCCTAACCCGAACCATGAAAAACAGCCCTAGACCATTATTCTTCCCCCACCAAACTTTACTGTTGGCACTATGCATTGGAGAAAATAGCGTTTTCCTGGCATCTGCCAAACCCAGATTAGTCCGTCGGACTGCCAGATGGTGAAGCGTGATTCATCACTTCAGAGAACCCATTTCCATTGCTCCTGAGTCCAATGGTGGCGAGTTTTACACCACTCCAGACAACGCTTGATATTGGGCATGGTGATCTTAAGCTTGTGTGCCACTGCTCGGCCATGGAAACCCATTTCAGGAAGCTCCCGATGATCAGTTCTTGTGCTGACGTTGCTTCCAGAGGCAGTTTGGAACTCTGCAGTGAGTGCTGCAACCGAGGACAGCCCATTTTTTTTACGCACTATACACTTCAGAACTTGGCGGTCCTGTTCTGTAAACTTGTGTTGCCTACCACTTTGTGGCTGAGCCGTTGTTGCTCGTAGACTTTTCCACTTCACAATAACAGAACTTACAGTTGACCGGGACAGCTCTAACAGGGCAGAAATTTGACAAACTGGACTTGTTGTAAAGGTGGCATCCTATGACAGTACCACGTTGAAAGTCACTGAGCTCTTCTGTAAGGCCATTCTACTGCCAATGTTTGTCTATGGAGATTGTATGGCTGTGAGCTTGATTATATACACCTGTCAGCAACGTGTGTGGCTGAAATGGGCGAATCCACTCATTTGAAGCAGTGTCCAGATACTTTTTTGTATATATAGTGTATTTTGTGAATCGCCCGTAAGTTTGAAAAAAAATGTAAATGATTTTTGGCCATATCGACCAGCCCTAGTGTGTGTGTGTGTGTGTGTGTGTGTGTGTGTGTTAGAGCTAGGTGCTGAGTATCTCCTCGTTCCTCTCTGTCCAGGTGTGGATCTGCCTCTCCCAGACGTCCAGCAGCAGTCGTCCTCCGGCCCTACCAGTGGTGAGCCCAGCCCTGCCAGTTCTGACCGTAGCCCTGCCAGTCCTGAGGCCTCTGGTCCCTCTTCTTCCTCTGGGGGCCGCAGAAACCGCAGCGGGGGGGCAAGGGATGACCGCTACAGATCAGGTACAGACACACACATACTGTACATTCATACGTCACTGATTCAGATTCCGAAAACGTTAATGTCCTCAATGAGGCCATTCATTTAGCAGAAAACACAGTGCATTCAGAGGAAATTACAGATTTAAAAGCAACAACATAGCAAAGGATATTTAAATGGGAAGTAGACTTAAGTGCAATTTCATAAAAATGACACAGACCTCTAACATGCATGGCACCACAGTAGGAGTGGGATGTGTGGGAGCTGCTGCCTTGCTTAGGGATAGTGGTTGGTTCTGATTGTGACAGAGGAGTCTAGTGGAACACAGTTGATGCAGTGACTGACCTACTTTTTCCATTCCTCATCCCTGATTTTTGGTCTGTCCTGATCTTGTTCTCATTCTTTCTCACCGTCTCTGTCAGATATCCACACGGAGGCGGTACAGGCAGCGTTGGCCAAACACAAGGAGGAGAAGATGGCACTGCCCATGCCCACCAAGCGCCGCTCAGCCTTCGTCCAGTCACCCGTAGACAACTGCACCCCTCCAGGTCACTACCATAGAGATCAAACTATGTTCTATGTTTGAGGGTTGGGGTCAATTCCATTTAAATTCCACACAATTCAGGAAGTACACTGAAATTCCAATTCTCTTCAATGCTTTTCAATGAGGAGATTTTAGAATTGGAATTTGGTTTACTTTATGAATTGAAATTAAATTGATCCCAACCCTGCCATGTTTGAGTAGTACACTGTAGTGTTCAATAACTAACCCTGGTCCCGGAGGGCTAAAATACAGGGTGCGCCACACACTGCAGAACACACTTTTAGTTCCAAGCCCAGCACTAACACACCTGAGTTAGCATATTCAAAGTCTAGATGTTCAGTTACTGGACAACCTTTGATGAGTTGATTCAGGTGTGGGTTGGGACAAAATCCTGTAGCTCATCATCAGGACCAGGGATGGTTGGTTAGGTTATCACTGCTTCTGCCCCAATAAGAGAAGGCATATTGGGTGTACACAAACACTGTATATAACTCACCTGGGGTGCTGCCAAGGCAGCCATTTTGTGCGACAAAGCTCACCACGCGTCATCTACTAAATACATCTCGTTCTGTCTCCCTGTCAGACACATCATCAGCGTCTGAGGACGAAGGCTCTCTGCGTCGCCAGGCGACTCTGAGTGCAGCGCTGGCCCAGAGTCTCCAGAGCCCAGACTACTGGATCAACCGCTCAGTGCAGAGCTCCTCCACCTCCTCCTCCGCCTCCTCCACCCTTTCCCACGGGGAAAATAAGACTCAGACGCAACCGCAGCCACAGCCCACTTCAGCACTGGCCGACATACTGGCAAGCACACGCATAGGTAACACACACACACTCTGTAAACACACACACCCCACACATAGGTAAGACAAACACACCCTGCACACATTTAATCCATATTCCTTACACGCACACGCATTGGTAGAACTGACCCGCACTCGCACTAGGGTGCGCACGCAGAAACATATCAGCCCTTCTTCGTACCCTCAGAGACACTTTCTTAATGAACATGTATTGTCTGTAGCTCCACAGCTTTAGGTAAGTTTACCTCAGAGTATTAAACCTTGTCCCTTCTCCCCCAGAGAACAGTGTCCCCCCAGATGTGACGTCCTACACCCCTGAGAGAGGTTCAAGGGTGGACTCCAGGGTAGACCTGCCCCCCAATGCTATGACCAGGGGGATGCCCCGAGGACAGAGCCGCACCAGCATGCTGGATACCACCGCTGACGGTATGCACACACACACTGCAGAACACACTGTAGAGCAACAACCACACACTGTAGCGCAACAACCACACACTGCAGAACACACTGTAGAGCAACAACCACACACTGTAGAGCAATGGCCACACACTGCAGAACACACCGTAGAGCAACGACCACACACTGCAGAACACACTGTAGAGCAACAACCACACACTGTAGAGCAACAACCACACACTGCAGAACACACTGTAAAACAACAGCCACACACTATAGAACGCACTGTAGAACAACAACCACACACTGTAGAACAACAACCACACACTTCAGAATGTACGATCTCACACACACACGGCAGCAGACTGGTAACACGCCGCAGAAAACCACCACACACTGCGATCACTCACTGTATTAACCATAATCTCTAGTCTGTAACATCCTTAATCTGGTGATGGTTTGGCTAACTGACAAAGCACTGTTGTACTGCTATGGCTATGTCAGCATCCCAAATTATACCCTATTTCCTACATAGTGTACTACTTTAACCAGAGCCCCCTGGTCAAAGTAGTGCACTACATATATATACTATGGGAATCCATTCGGATGATTTGGGTGCTCATGCTCATGTCAACCTCCCTCTTTTTTAATAATCTATTTTTATTCAGACATAATGACACACTGACAAGACATAATAACATTGAATGAATCTCACTCACTCTCATCCCCATTCCAGGCGTTGTGTTGGGAAAGCTGCTAACATACTATATTTTGTTCTTTTTTGGGGTGATCCCTTTTTCGGCTGTACGTGTCGTGTCTTTCATTAAAAAAAGGAAAGCGAAAAGGTAATATGAATCGAAATGGGACGGGGCCGGGGAGGGATCAATTCCAATCAGCTTGCTTTTTCACTTCTTCTGTCGTCTGTTTGCCCTGTCTCTCCATCTACTCTCCACAGATAGAAATATCCTTCTGTTTTTGACCAAAATAAAGTTGCATCTACCTGTTGTGTGTGTCCGTTTGTGAGCATTTGTGTCCGTTTGTGCGTGCTTGCCTATTTAATGTATGAGTGTGTGTGTTTTTGTGCGTGATTGTGACTATTAGTGAGTGTGTGTTTGTGTCTATGGTCATGTCTGTGATTGTCTGCCTCTATCTCTGTGCTCTCCAGGTGTGCCAGTAAACAGCCGTGTTTCCACTAAGATCCAGCAGCTGCTGAACACTCTGAAGCGACCCAAGAGACAAGCGCTCAGTGAGTTCTTCCTGGATGACTCCGAGGAGATCGTAGAGGGTAAGAAGCACAGAGGACCTGCTCCAAGACTTAGGCTCCATAAAATACAATACTTCCATTCTGATACTTACAGCACCTTCAGAAAGTATTCACACCGCTTGACTTTTCCACATTTTGCTGTGTTACAACCTGAATTTAAAATGGATTAAGAGATTTTGTCGATGTCCTACACACAATACCCCATAATGTCAAAGTGGAATTATGTTTTACAAATTAATAAAAAATGAAAAGCTGAAGTGTCTTGAGTCAATAAGTATTCAACCCCTTTGTTATGGCAAGCCTTAGTAAGTTCAGGTGTAGAGTTGCTTAACAAGTCACATACTAAGTTGCATGGACTCACTCTGTGTGCAATAATAGTGTTTAACAAGATCTTTGAATGACTACCTCATCTCTGTATCCCAAACATACGATTATCTGTAAGGTCCCTCAGTCCAGCAGTGAATTTTGAACACAGATTCAACCACAAAGACCAGGGAGGTTTTCTAATGCCTCGCAAAGAAGGGCACCTATTGGTAAATTTAAAAATGCAGACATTAAATATCCCTTTGAGCAAGGTGGAGTAATTCATTATCCTTTGGAGGGTGTATTAAGACACCCCGTCACTACAAAGATACAGGCGTCCTTCCTAACTCAGTTGCCGGAGAGGAAGGAAACCTCTCAGGGATTTCACAATGAGACCAATGGTGACTTTTAAACAGTTACAGAGTTTAATGGCTGTTATAGGAGAAAACTGGGGATGGATCAACAAAATTGTAGTAACTCCACAATACTATCTTAATTGACAAGAAGGAACCCTGTACAGATTTTTTTTTTATCCAAACATGCATCCTGTTTGCAGTAAGGCACTAATGTAATACAGCAAAAAAAGGGTCAAAGCAATTGACTTTTTTCCCTAAATACAAGTGTTATGTTTGGGGCAAATACAACACATTACTGAGTACCACTCCCTATATTTTCAAGCAAGTGGTGTCTGCATCATGTTATGGGTATGCTTGTAATTGTTAAGGACTGGGGAGTTTTTCAAGATAAAATTGAATGGAGCTAAGCACAGGCAAAATCCTGAGCACAGGAAAACCTGGTTCAGTCTGCTTTCCACCAGACAGTGGGAGATTAATTCACCTTTCAGCAGGACAATAACCTAAGTTCAAATCTACACTAGAGTTGCTTAACAAGAAGACCGTGAACAACAACAAAAAGTCAAGGGGTGTGAATACTTTCTGAAGGCACTGTACATTCCAATACTTACATTCCATTGAATACAATGCATTCTTCCTTCCTTGAAAGAAATATATAGACAGTAGACATTTAACTCCCTATACCCCACTTTATTTTTCTCTTCCTCTTCACCCTCATCCCTGTCTCCTCCCCTGTCCGTAGTGCCCCAGCCGGACCCCAACACCCCCAGGCCAGAGGGCCGTCAGATCATCCCAGTAAAGGGGGAGCCCCTGGGGGTGGTCAGTAACTGGCCCCCGGCCCTTCAGGCAGCCCTGGCACGCTGGGGAGCCACACAGGCCAAGAGTCCCGCTCTCACCGCCCTGGACGTTACCGGGAAACCCCTCTACACGCTGACATACGGTTGGTCTCACCGTCTTAAATGGCACTCGACTCCCTATTCCCTGCTATATAGGGAGTAATTTCCAGCTAACCCACTTAATTTTTTTATTTTGCTTTTTTATTTAACTAGGCAAGTCAGTTAAGAAAACATTCGTATTTACAATGACGGCCTACCAATAGGAAAACGGCCTGCTGCGTGGATTCAAATAAAACATGTAGATATAGCACATCACAACTAGAGTCACCACCACATTACAAAAAGAAAGACCTAAGATGACAACACAGCCTGGCAGCGACACAGTAGCAACACAACATGACAGCAACATGGTAGCAACACATGGTAGCAACACAACATGGTAGCAACACAACATGGTAGCAACACAACATGGTTGCAACACAACATGGTAGCAACACAACATGACAGCAGCACAACATGGCAGCAGCACAAACAACAGTGCAAAGGGCAAAAAGGTATAGATAACAATACATCACGCGAAGCAGACACACGTTTCAGTAAGAGTGTCCATGATTGAGTCTTTGAATCTAGAAATGGAGATAAAACGGTCCAGAAAGCTTGTTGGACACTAAGAAAGCATTGTTGTAGAGCGTTAAACACAACATCTGGGGAGGGACCAGCTAAGTATTACACTGTATCTTCTGCATATAAGTGGATGAGAGAGCTTGCTACTGCCTGAGCTATGTTGTTGATGTAAATTGAGAAGAGCGTGGGGCCTAGGATCGAGCCTTGGGGTACTCCCTTGGTGACAGGCACTGCACTCTTTGAGAGAGGTAGTTAGCAAACCAGGCCAAAGACCCCTCAGAGACACCAATACTCCTTTTCCGTTCCACAAGAATTGAATGTTCTACCGTATTAAAAGCTTTGACCAAGTCAATAAAAATACAAACGTTGCTTAGAATCAAGCGCAATGGTGACACCATTTAGGACCTTTTAAGGTTGCAGTGACACATCCATAACCTGAGCGGGAAACCAGATTGCATACCGGAGAGAATACTATAGACCTCAAGAAAGCCAGCCCGTTGATTATTGACAAGTTTTTCCAACACTTTTGATAAACAGGTCAATATAGAAATTTGTACCTAAATTTGCTACTTTGTACCTCAGGGAGAAGTGGTGTAGCGGGGCAGGAAGAAAATAGGAATGAGCATTGGGGCTAGTCGCATTGAAGGGCTGGGAGGTGAGGAAATATTGGACAGGCAAGGAGGCAAATAGGAATCCCAACTTAATGAAGTGATGATTAAAGAGCTCAGTCATGCGCGCCATGTCAGGAACAACCACATCATCAACATTTGGGGCGGCAGGTAGCCTAGTGGTTAGAGCATTGGGCCAGTAGCCAAAAGTTTGCTAGATTGAATCCTTGTGCTGACAAGGTAAAAATATGTTGTACTGCTCTTGAACAAGGCAGTTAACCCACTGTTCCTAGGCTGTCATTGTAAATAACAATTAGTTCTTAACTGACTTGCCTAGTTAAATAATAATTACTTTTTAAAATAAAAACATTAAGGGCCATGGGCAGCTGTAAGGAGGAGGGTTTATTCTCCAGGTCTTTCACTGATTTTCAGAACTTCTTGGGGCTAGACCCACAGAGGGAAAACTGCTCCTTAAAGTAACTAACTAAGGCCTTCTAGATAGCTTGAGTGCACTTATTTCTCATTTGCCTGAATGACAGCCAGTCAGCCTGAGTATTTGTGTGCAGAGCCTTTCGCCGAATGGTGTTCTTGAGGTGGAGTAACTCTGCCAGATCACGGTCAAAACAGGGGCTGAACCTTTGTTTAATTGTAATTTCTCTTTATGGGGGTGTGTTTGTTAATGATACCACTGAAAATATTAAAAAAGAAGGTCCAAGTGTCTTCGACAGAGGGGATCAAGCTGATTCTATACCAATTTACAGAGACCAGGTCATGAAGGAAGGCTTGCTTGCTCATTAAAGTTTTTCAGCAAGCGTCTGACAAATCAGGACAGGTTGTTTCACTGAGCAGCCATTACGAACACAGGCTGTAAACAGTGATCATGAAGGTCATTACAGAAAACAGATTATTAGATTATTACAACAGATTATTATAGATTATTTGTGAGGATAACATCAAGGAGAGTAGCCTTTTCTGGGTATTTGGAGTCATACATTGTGGGATTGGTAATAATCTGAGAGAGATTTAGGGAGTCCCAGTTTAGGTCACCTAGCAGGACAAATTCAGATTTAGTGTAAGAGGCCAGGAGAGAGCTTAGGGCAGGTAGGGTACACGCCGGTGCGATTGGTGGAAGATAACACCCAGCAACAGTCAAGAAAGAGATATTTGAAAGTGTAATGCTTAAACCCATCAGATCAAATTGTTTAGGGACAGACTTGGTGGAGACAACAGAGCAATGAAGGGGTTCTTTGGTAAAGATTGCCACTCAACCACCATTTGGAAAATCTGTCTTGCAGGAAAAGGTTATAACCAGAAAGGTTAGCATCAAGTGTTGTAAACACGCTTTCTTAACCACGTCTCAGTAATGACCAACACATCTGGATTGGAGCTGTGAACCCACACTTTCAATTGATCCATTTTAGGTAATAAGCTTCTAATGTTAACTTGCAGAAAACCCAGGCTTTTACGAGAGCAGAAATCTGTGAAACAGATGTCAGAGTATAAATCAGAATTGGAGCTAGCAACAGTAGATGGCCCAGGGAGTACATGCACATTTCCAGATATCATCAGCAGTAATACAATCAGGGCACGGCAGAGGACAGGGAGAGCTCTGCAGTGTCGATTCTCTATGACATTTGAATGTGCATCAGATGGTAGCAAGATCGTATTGTACAGCAAATTCATCAGGTAACACAAATACAAAGCCGGCGAGAGGTGGTTAGAATAAGATGGGAGGCCAAGAGTCCGAAGTAACCAGTAGAGAGTCAAGAGTCGCGAGTGTGGGAACAAACATTGTCTGTCCCACGGTCGGGTAAACAAGCAAGTTCGTAGTCAACAAAGCACACAGGAGTCATAGGGCAAGTAACGTAAAGCACATGAAAATAATATAAATGACTTGGGGCTAGCCATTGTAAGTTCAAAGAGTCACTCACTCACTCAAATTAACTTGAGAGAGTAGCTCTCTGAGTCCAGTAGGCTATAAAAGTCTGAGATAAAAATCAATAAATAGTAGTCCTATACTTGTTAATTAAAGCGTTTGAGTAAGTTCATGTAATAAGCTTCACAAGTTAATTAGCCTACATAAAATTCAGATCAGTTCAAAGTCTGCGGTGTGTGCGTTTGTGCTGGAGAGTTTGCTGGGGGTAGGGAGACAGACCAGGGCAGACGGGGAACAGATCGATGGGTGGGATCCAAACAGCATTGCAGCAGGCAACGGGAGTAGGTGTCACACCAGCTTTTTTCGGGAGGCTGAGACAGGTGCGCGTTAAGAGCAGATAAAAACATCCAAAGCGAAAAGCTTGGTGAAAGAAAACGTGGTCAAGTTGGCTTGAGTTTCGATGTTCACCAGACATTTGGGCTATCAAACAATCAACAGCTCGCAAATGATTTCCTGAAACGTGGGTGTTCTACACGCAACATGGTAGGGGGCTTCCCAGTCATTACAAGTGCAACATGAAACCCACAGACCTGGAGGATGCTGTTGCCGAGGTGGGAGTCGGATTGCGGGTGTCTCAGATCTGACCTTTTTAGTTCATGACTTGTGCTACCGTAGTTCATCAACACCAAAGATCACACTCCTCTCAGTCAATCTATGGAGAACTCAAGTCATTTTTGTCTCCTCTAAGAAATTGCTCTTGTGACAACGGTGTATGTATCTCTCTCTCTCTTCCTCAGGTAAACTGTGGAGCCGCAGTCTGAAGCTGGCCTACACTCTGTTGAACAAACTGGGCACCAAGAACGAGCCTGTCCTGAGACCTGGAGATAGGGTACGTGGTCAAAACACACAGCCGTTCAGACGGGATATTCCTCTTCTTCCCACTTGACCACTTTGATGGATTGATCTTTATTCAAAAACGTGAAACGTGTCTTCTAGACGCATTGCACATGCACAGCCGACAAAATACACAATGTAAGATGTTCCCATTGTGACGTGTGGTGCTCTTTCTGAAACTGTACTGCGTGTCTATGCCCCCTAGGTGGCGCTGGTGTACCCCAACAGTGACCCTGCTATGTTCTGGGTGGCCTTCTATGGCTGTCTCCTAGCAGAGGTCATCCCTGTACCCATAGAGGTGCCACTGTCTAGACAGGTAAGGGACAAGGATGTTGAGTGTTTTATAGTGACATCATTAGTTAGCTATGTTGCTCAATCTCATGGAATATTTGATTCCTGACAAATAACCAAATCAAATCAGAGTAGCGTAGCGTAAATCCAGCTTTCAGTCACTATGCAGTAGACATGGGCCAGTTCTTACCAGCTATAGCAACACAAACAACATAACTAGATCCAAGTGGTCACCTGACTCATTACAGACCAATAGTGGCAGTATAGATTTTCTGTCAATTTGTAATGGTTACCTTTGTGTTTCACATCCCAGGATGCAGGCAGTCTTCAGATTGGCTTCCTTTTGGGCAGCTGTGGGGTAGGCCTGGCCCTGACTAGTGAGATCTGTCTCAAAGGACTGCCCAAGACACCCCAGGGAGAGATCATGCAGTTTAAAGGTCAGCACACACCACAAATTGCTCCACTGCAGTTGTCACCCCACTCACTTTCTCTCTGGGACTCATTAGCTAGGCACATTAGGAGGAGCCCGTTGCTCATTGTACTGTTTATCTGTGGGTTTATCTGTGTGTACATTTGTACATCCATTGTCCCATATGAACGAAACGAGGCCTACACACTAATGGTCCTAATACCACCTTTTTGAAAGCTACAAGGTTTCGATCCACGGTGGATCTTTGTCCAGTCGTCAAACTGACTTCTAGTATTGTCCTGTGTCCGCTGATGATGATGTTCTGCCTCCCAGGTTGGCCCCGTATGAAGTGGGTTGTGACAGACACCAAGTACCTGACCAAGCCCTCTAAAGACTGGCAGCCCCACATCCCCACCGCCAACACAGACACGGCTTACATCGAGGTGAGACCAGCGTCCCTGTGGGAAGTATACAGACCATTTATGCTTGTATTTGACAGATTTAAAAAAAACAAAATACAAAAAAATAAGAATAATTATACTCGTTTGTCTTTCTGTTTATGCTGTGTATCGCA
Organism: Oncorhynchus masou masou; assembly: GCF_036934945.1. Taxonomy (NCBI): domain Eukaryota; kingdom Metazoa; phylum Chordata; class Actinopteri; order Salmoniformes; family Salmonidae; genus Oncorhynchus; species Oncorhynchus masou. The sequence continues at coordinate 39,865,456 of NC_088244.1, read as the reverse complement.
GATTTATTTTGTGAATTAATTTAACTCTATGACTGACTGTGTGTGTGTGTTCTGCTCTTCCAGTACAAGGCCAGTAAAGAGGGCACAGTGATGGGAGTAGCCGTGTCTAAGATAGCCTTGCTGACTCACTGCCAGGCCCTGACACAGGCCTGCAACTACTGTGAAGGTCAGTACATGAAAAACACACACCGACACATATTGTTTTAGTGACAATATATCTACTCAAGCCCTCTTAGTAACCTAGATACACAGAGATGACCCAAAACTAGTTTGTTAATTATGCAAGGAGGAGCATGAAGAAGCTAATGGAACTGGAACCTTTGGAGGAGGTTAGGGTGATGTTGTTACTCTTGTCTTCACCACGAATACTCACACTCAGGTTAAATAATTGATCAGGCCTGAGGTCTCTTCTCCTGTACTCTCTCTGTCTCTTTCTGTCTCTCTTCTCTCCTCTCTCTACTCAGATCATCTGTTAGACAAAGGGAACTTTAGCCTCTGTGTCTCAGAGAACATTAGATCCTGTGAGGGGAATCCACAGAGGCAGGCAGCAAGACTGTTCCTGGAACACGGTGTTTCCCTGTCCATAATTAGTTAACTTTTATTGTAGCCTACATACTTATCATGTGATATAAAGCTATTATCAAATGCCCTGTGGCAGCCTAGCTATATGGAGAAGCTGCTTTCGCTATCCTTAAGTGTCCGAGTATCTGTAACTGTTGATGTGATTTGTGGATTGACATCAAGTATTTCAATTGAGTGTGTGTGTGTCCTCTCTCAGGAGAAACATTGGTCAACGTGCTAGATTGTAAGAAGGACATGGGTTTGTGGCACGGGGTGTTAACCAGTGTGATGAACAGGATCCACACCATCACTGTACCCTACGCTGTCATGAAGGCCTGTCCCATGTCCTGGGTGCAGAGGGTCCACATACACAAAGGTAAGGCTACAGTTAGCATTTGTATGGTAAACTGCATAGAGACTAGCATCCTAAACTGCACACTATGGATTAAGGTAATTCAGGTTGGGTTTATTAGGAGACATTGTAGCAAAATGTTTTAAGATGTTGTCTGCTGGGAAATGAAAACAAGCGTTTCTTATTGAGCAAATTCAGATATTACCTCTCGGTTTCACTCTGTTTTGGAACGTTTCTTCCATTTTGTGCCTTAATGAACAACCTAAATGTGTGGAATTGGCATTAGTGCTTGTGTCATTAACTACTATGTGTGAGAGGCTGAGCTGTCCCTACTGTTCCTCCCTCCCTGCAGCACGTGTCGCCTTGGTGAAGTGTCGTGACCTCCACTGGGCTATGATGGCTCACAGGGACCAGAGAGACACCAACCTGTCCTCCATACGCATGCTCATAGTAGCCGATGGAGCCAACCCCTGTGAGTAACACACACGTGCGCGGGCTACAGACACATGGACTCTTTGGGCACACACACACACACACACACACACACACACACACACACACACACACACACACACACACACACACACACACACACAGGGACCAGAGAGACACCAACCTCTCCTTAACCTTTCCTGTGAGTCGCATTAACATGGCAGCCATGATGCGTGCTTGCTTTATTTATCTATTCCCAAGACTATTATTTGTCCTTACAAAGGTAGACTGTGATTTAGTATTTTTAAGCTACAGTGCATCCGCCGGTCAACAATCATACAGTGGCTTGCGAAAGTATTCACCCCCCCTTGGCATTTTTCCTGTTTTGTTGCCTTACAATTAAAATAGATTTTTGGGGGGTTTGTATCATTTGATTTACACAACATGCCTACCACTTTGAAGATGCAAAATATATTTTTATTGTGAAACAAACAACACAAAAAAACAGAACTTGAGCGTGCATAACTATTCACCCCCCCGAAGTCAATACTTTGTAGAGACACCTTTTGCAGCAATTACAGCTGCAAGTCTCTTGGGATATGTCTCTATAAGCTTGGCACATCTAGCCACGGGGATTTTGCCCATTCTTCAAGGAAAAACTGCTCCAGCACCTTCAAGTTGGATGGGTTCCGCTGGCCTACAGCAATCTTTAAGTCATACCACAGATTCTCAATTGGATTCCAGGTTGCAATGCAAGAAAATAGGAAAAACACCAAGGGGGATGCATACTTTTGCAAGGCACTGTATCTAACCTTAATCAAAGTACATTGGAAGTATAGAAAAGTTTGCATTGTGTGTGTAAATATTGACACACACTCACTGTATTTGGGATGTCCGTCAGGGTCCGTGTCGTCGTGCGACGCCTTCCTCAACGTGTTCCAGTCTCATGGGTTAAAGCCGGAGGTCATCTGCCCCTGTGCCTCCTCTCCTGAAGCCCTCACTGTGGCTATCCGCAGGTACTACACTGCACCAGTTCACAGCTACTGATGCACTATATATATATATATATATATATATATATATATACATACAACCTCTAAGGAAACGTACACACAACCCATTTCCAGTGCTCATGTAGTATATGTACAATAATGTAATCTTCTTCACATCAATTGAGAAAACGTGTGTCTCATTTCTCCATAGCCCTCTCACACTCCCGTATTTTCTTTGCCCTTACTCTCCCCCTCCCTCCCTCCCCTTCCAGGCCTGGTGCCCGTGGTGCAGCCCTCCCAGCCAGAGCCATCCTGTCCATGGGCGGTCTGAGTCACGGGGTCATCAGGGTCAACACAGAGGATAAAAACTCTGCCCTCACTGTACAGGACGTGGGCCATGTCATGCCTGGAGGTCAGCGAACTGACTTCACCGTGCACCACACTACAGTACACACGTTTACATTCTGTTTGTATACTGTTATGGTTCAATTCCTTTAAGTTGTTCCTCACTGACTTACTTTAGCAGTGGGGCTTTTACTGTCATGTCAATGTATCTTCCCTGGTGTTAAGTCTACTTGGCTCAGCGTTTGAGTCATTGCTTCAATAATACATAGATTTTATATTGCGCTTATCTTGGACCCAAAGAGGCTTCGGAAGTTAGTTTCTTACGTGTGTGCTTTTTGTGTTTTAGCCCTAATGTCATTGTCCTCCCGTGTTTCAGCTCTGATGTGTATCGTGAAGCCAGACGGCCCTCCGCAGCTCTGTAAGACAGATGAGATCGGAGAGATAGTGTTGAACTCCAGGGCTGGCGGAACCATGTACTACGGCCTACCTGGAGTCACCAAGAACACCTTCGAGGTGAGGAGAGGACTGTTTACCGTACTCTCTCATCAAACCTCTGCGTCTCTGGCCGCCGTGTGGTGTACTGGCACTGTTGTGTGGCCATCAACCTAAAAAAAACAATACTCCTCTGTCAGAGCATTACACTTCTAAAAGCTCTACCCCACCTTTATTCTTCACTGGGCATGGTTGCCTATGGACTCTCTACTCTTTAAACTGAGTTGAGGAGTTGTGTTGACAGTTAAAAGTGTTGTTAATGTGATGTTTTTGAAACGATGGTCACGATGAAATATATTTAATACAGGCCCCTTCCATAAACCCCATAACTGAACGTGTGTCCTTCTGTCTTCCATGCAGGTGATTCCCGTGAACCAGGCTGGAGCTCCGCTAGGAGAGATCCTCTTCACTAGGACTGGCCTGCTGGGCTTCGTAGGGCCGGTAAGACCACGTTGAGTCCCCCTTTGGACTTGCCTCCAAATTGTAGGACTTGCCATGCTGAGTTAGCCTGGGTGCCAGTCCTTTCTCTTGCCAACTCCTTATGGAATTGTCCTGCCGTACAGTCTGGCTGAATGATAAAAAGTTCACGCTTCTAGTTTGCAGTGAGGCCAGACAGTTTGGCTTGACACCTATGGAGTTGGCAAGAGCACAAACAGATCTGGGACCAGGCTCTACTGATCTGGAGGAATAGAAAAAAAACCTGTCCATCTAGAATTTGCTTCTTTAGTCTGTTGATGTGCAGTAGGTGAAGATCTTCTCCCTCTCTCCACAGGGCAGTCTGATCTTTGTAGTGGGAAAGAACGAGGGGCTCCTGACGGTCAGTGGTAGACGACACAATGCTGATGACCTGGTGGCCACCGCCCTGGCCGTGGAGCCTGTTAAAACTGTCTACAGGGGGAGGTGGGTGTCAGAGGGCTCAGGTTTCTCGTGTGAATGTACACATGCTGTGTTCAAGTGTGCCTTTTGTAGAATTGTGGTTTGAGGAGGGAGGTGAGATATACAGAAGCCTCTGGGTCCTGTTTAGTAGGCACGACATTGGAGAAAATGTTTTGGATCCGTTTCAAATGTATTCTCCGTGTGATGCTGACCTTAAGTGGCGTAAGAGGGCGGCGTGAGGGTGTGGTATCCTCTCGGCACCGGGGCCAGGATCACTGTGTTCTCTGTGGCGGTGTTCCCTGATGTACTGTGTGTTGTGTTGTGTTGTCAGAGTACATTGCTTTTGGTGTGTGTGTGTGTTATGATAGTTCACAGGGTTGTGTGTTATTGCCAACTGACCCTCCCTCTCTCTAATCTCTCTCTCCCCTGGTGTAGGATCGCTGTGTTCTCAGTGACCGTGTTCTATGATGAGAGGATAGTGATCGTAGCAGAGCAGAGGCCTGACGCCAGTGAAGAGGACAGCTTCCAGTGGATGAGCCGAGTACTACAGGTACCCTGTCACATCACCTGGCATGTCACCTAAGCATTCATCTAGGATAGCATCGGTCTTTCAGTTACAGTTAGATGGACGTATAGCTGGGTACACTATCTTCTATCAATATGTACACTGATAATCAGCACACCTAGCTGAACATGACCATTATGCTGTATTTTCCTCGGCAGGCCATAGACAGTATTCATCAGGTGGGTTTGTACTGTCTGGCCCTGGTTCCGGCCAACACGTTACCCAAGACCCCGCTGGGAGGGATCCACATCTCTGAGACCAAACAGAACTTCCTAGAGGGGAACCTGCACCCCTGTAACATCCTCCTCTGTCCACACACCTGCGTCACCAACCTGCCTAAACCGCGACAGAAACAGCCAGGTAAAGACGATGGGCTGTCCTGAATGTTGGAGGGAGGTTCAGTTCCCCATGAACTGGCGCGATTTGGGATTGTGTCTCGCACCTTGAACTCTTGTGTGTTTGTATACAGAACAGGGTGATAACGATTGGCTCGCCTAATGTCTCAGTCTTTGTGTATCTCTGACTCACTCACCCATCCTCCTATCCTGTATAGTTGGTGTGGGCCCGGCCTCTATCATGGTTGGTAACCTGGTAGCGGGGAAGAGGATGGCCCAGGCTGCAGGCAGAGAGCTGGGAGTGCTGGAGGAAGAGGGCCTGGTCAGGAAGGTAAGACCTTAACGTACCTGGTGAGGCTGGCCCCTACTGTCTGTCTTCTCTCCTAAACAGACTGATGCCTGGAAGAAACAACATCACAACTGATTATACCAGCATTGACTAAAACGTATTATTGTACGAAAGAGGTTGGCCACGCAGGATCCTTATATCTGGTATGGAGTCAGGGAGGGGTGACTATTGCTGATTTACTGTCCTAAGGTTATGTTGTGTTCTGTTTCTACTGTCGGTGGCGCTGGTAGCTCTGTTCTTGGCCCACCATGATGGTAAGTCTACCACTAGCTGAGCTGGGTGTTGCTTCAGCTCCTGTTGCCTCTGTCAGATGTGCTGCTTTGCAGTGATAGTCATTTGAGTGTACACCTCTGCTGCTGGCTGTGGTTGAGAAGGGAATCAAGCTCAGCATGCTACCGTCCAGGGAGCAACTGAGAACTCACTATGTCAGTGTGTGTTTTTACTGTGGCTGCTTGCCTGCTACTGTAACTGTTCTCCCTCCCCAGTTACAGTGACCCTTACCGTCCTGTTCTTGTACCCTGGTCTTTGGTTGTGTGATTGGCCCTGAACAGTCCTGAACTGAAATCGTAATATCAGTATTGAATGATCCTGACTGCTCTCACAGCTCACCCCCTCTCTCGGCTTTCTCTCTCTTCTTTCTCTCCTCTCCCTCTTTCTCCTCTCTCGTGCTCTCTCGCTCTCTCTCTCTCTCAGCACCAGTTTCTGTCTGAAGCCTTACAGTGGAGAGCCCAGACCGACCCTGACCACGTCCTCTATGTGCTGCTCAACGCTAAGGTACGACACACACATTCATGTTCACACGTTTTCTTTGAGCTTCAAAGCATTAACATGGTCGTGTTAGGCAGGTAGTTTGGAACCATGCTCGCTTGACGAGTAACAGCGTCTGGACGATTTGCGGTGCCTTCAGCTCAGTGGGCTAATTAGTCAGGTACCATGCAGGAGATCAGGGTTCGAACCCCGGTCAGTCACAATTGCTAGACTTTCCTGGGAATTTGAGCTGCAGCTGTTCTGTTGTGTATATGGTATCTATTTTCCCACCTCAATCCTGCAGGGGGTAGCGGTGTGCACGGCCACATGTAGTCAGCTGCATAAGAGAGCAGAGAAGATAACCTCAGCCCTGATGGAGAGAGGAGGCCTCAACACTGGAGACAACGTAGTGCTGCTATACCCTCCTGGTGAGGAGCTATGCACACACACACACACACACACACCTGACTGCTGCGACTGGCCTTCCTCACCTCAATTAAATCTAGTCCTTAGTATAGTCAGTTATATGCTATTGTTAAAAGCCCCCCCCCCCCCCCCTCCCCATCTCTCTCCCTCCCTCTCCCCAGGCATTGATCTTATAGCTGCCTTCTATGGCTGTCTGTACGCGGGGGTGATCCCTGTAACAGTGCGGCCCCCTCACCCCCAGAACCTGTCTGCTACCCTGCCCACCGTCCGCATGATCATCGACGTGAGTCAACTACAGCCACATAACAGCTTTATAGAAGATGCTTGGCCTCAATGATCAACATAAAATGTAGACATGCATATAGTTGCACAATGAAAACTTGAAATGTTCTTGAAAAATGAGCCCCCATCTACTCTTAACGTCCCTGTCTCTGTCTGTGTTTAAAGGTGAGTAAAGCAGCCTGTATCCTAACCACCCAGCCCCTTATGAGGATCCTCCGGTCCAGAGAGGCTGCTGCCAGCGTCAACGTCAAGACCTGGCCCACTATCATAGACACAGGTACTGATCTGAGATATTTGGTGGTAACCTATTCAAAGCTCACCGCAAGGAGAGAAGTGAAGTGAACCCGCTGTTAATTGTGAGAGTCGTACCTTTTGAGACGGTCGTATCTTTTCCTAAGTTCAATCTCCCACTCCCTTTCTAGACGACCTCCCCAGGAGGCGGCCCCCCCAGCTCTACAAGCCCCCCACAGCAGAGATGCTGGCCTACCTGGACTTCAGTGTGTCCACCACAGGCATGCTGACCGGGGTCAAGGTAAGGGCTCTGCAGTAATATGAACAGACAAAAAGTATATTTGCTCAATGTCTATGTACACTTAAATACTGTGTCCACTCGGAACACACCATAGTAATTGTTTTGCACATTATATATTGAAATGCATCTCTCTCTTTTCTTTCTCTGTCTTCTGTCTCTCTCTCGCTCTCCCTTTTTTGTCTCTGTCTGTGGTGTGTATGCGTGTGTCAGATGTCCCACTCGGCGGTCAGTACTCTGTGTCGCTCCATCAAGCTACAGTGTGAGCTCTACTCCTCACGCCAAATAGCCATCTGTCTGGACCCCTACTGCGGCCTGGGCTTTGTACAGTGGTGCCTCTCCAGGTAAGTCCTGGCTTCAAATAGTGTGTATGTATATAAACAGTTGAAGTCGGAAGTTTACATACACCTTAGCCAAATACATTTAAACTCAGTTTTTCACAATTTAATCCTAGTAAAAATTCCCTGTCTTAGGTCAGTTAGGATCACCACTTTATTTTAAGAATGTAAAATGCCAGAATAATAGTAGAGAGAATTATTTATTTCAGCTTTTATTTCTTTCACCACATTCCCAGTGGGTCAGAAGTTTACATGCACTCAATTAGTATTTGGTAGAATTGCCTTTCAATTGTTTAACTTGGGTCAAACATTTCAGGTAGCCTTCCACAAGCTTCCCACAATAAATTGAGTGAATTTCTAACTAATTTTTAACTGTAACTGAGTCAGGTTTGTAGGCCTCCTTGCGCGCACACACTTTTTCAGTACTGCCCACAAACTTTCTTTAGGATTGAGGTCTGGGCTATGTGATGGCCACTCCAATACCTTGACTTTGTAGTCCTTAAGCCATTTTGCCACAACTTTGGAAGTATGTTTGGGGTCATTGTCCATTTGGAAGACCCATTTGCGACCAAGCTTTAACTTCCTTACTGATGTCTTGAGATGTTGCTTCAATATATCCACATACTTTTCCTGCCTAATGATGCCATCTATTTTGTGAAGTACACCAGTCCCTCCTGCAGCAAAGCACCCCCACAACATGAGGCTGCCACCCCCGTGCTTCACGGTTGGGATGGCGTTCTTCGGGTTGCAAGCCTTTCCCCTTTTCCTCCAAACATAATGATGGTCATTATGGCCAAACAGTTCTATTTTTGTTTCATCAGACCAGAGGATATTTCTCCAAAAAGTACGATCTTTGTCCCCATGTGCAGTTGCAAACCGTAGTCTGTCTTTTTTATCGTGGTTTTGGAGCAGTGGCTTCTTCCTTCCTGAGCGGCCTTTCAGGTTATGTCGATATAGGACTCGTTTTACTGTGGATATAGATACTTTTGTACCTGTTTCCTTCAGCATCTTCACAAGGTCCTTTGCTGCTGTTCTGGAATTGATTTGCACATTTCACCACAAAGTACGTTCATCTCTTGGAGACAGAACGCATCTCCGTCCTGAGCGGTATGACGGCTGCGTGGTTCCCATGGTGTTTATACTTGTGTACTATTGTTTGTACAGATGAACGTGGTACCTTCAAGCGTTTGGAAATTGTGCCCAAGGATAAACCAGACTTGTGGAGGTCTACAATTTTGTTTCTGAGGTCTTGGCTGATATCTTTTAATTTTCCGATGCTGTCAAGCAAAGAGGCACTGAGTTTGAAGTTAGGCCTTGAAATACATCCACAGGTACACCTCTAACTGACTCAAATTATGTCAATTAGCCTATCAGAAGCTTCTAAAGCCATGACATCATTTTCTGGAATTTTCCAAGCTGTTTAAAGGCACAGTCAACTTAGTGTAAGTAAACTTCTGACCCACTGGAATTGTGATACAGAGATATATAAGTGAAATAATCTGTTGGAAAAATGACTTCTCATGCACAAAGTAGATGTCCTAACCGACCAAAACTATAGTTTGTGAACAAGACATTTGTGGAGTGGTTGAAAAACGAGTTTTAAATATATAGAAATATAGATTTGGAAAGGCACACACCTGTCTATATACGGTCCCACCATGAGAAACAAAATGTTCTGGTCGGGTGAAACCAATATTGAACTCTTTGGCCTGAATGCCAAGCGTCACGTATGGAGGAAACCTGCCACCATCCCTTCGGTGAAGCATGGTGGTGGCAGCGTCATGCTGTGGGGATGTTTTTCAGCGGCAGGGACTGGGAAACTACTACGTTCATCTTTCCCTTGATTCTGACTGAAGTACAGAGATTGATGAAAACCTGCTGGCAAGAACAGCTCAAATAACCAAAGAGAAACGACAGTCCGTCATTACTTTAAGACATCAGTCAATCCGGAAAATGTAAAGAACTTTGAAAGTTACTTCAAGCGCTATGATGAAACTGCCTCTCATGAGGACCGCCACAGGAAAGTAAGACCCAGAGTTACCTCTGCTGCAGAGGATAAGTTCATTAGAGTTACCAGCCTCAGAAACTGCAGCCCAAATTAATGCTTCACAGAGTTCAAGTAACAGACATCTCCACATACATCTGTATATCAGGCCTTCATGGTTGAATTGCGGCAAAGAAACCACTACTAAAGGACACCAATAAGAAGAAGAGACTTGATTTGGCCAAGGAACACGAGCAATGGACATTAGACCAGTGGAAAGCTGTCTTTTGGTCTGATGAGTCCAAATTTGAGATTTTTGGTTCCAACCGCTGTGACTTTGTGAATCACAGAGTAGATGAACGGATGATCTCTGCATGTGCAGTTCCCACCATAAAGCATGGAGCAGGAGATGTGATGGTTTAGGGGTGCTTTGCTGATGACACTGCCAGTGATTTATTTAGAATTCAAGGCACACTTAACCAGCATGGCTTCCACAGCATTCTGCAGCGATACGCCATCCCATCTGATTTGGGCTTAGTGGGACTATCATTTGTTTTTCAATACAACAATGACACAACACACCTCCAGGCTGTGTAAGGGCTATTTGACCAAAAAGCAGAGTGATGGAGTGCTGCATCAGATGACCTGGCCTCCGCAATCACCCACCCTTAACCCAGTTGAGATGGTTTGGGATGTGTTGTACCGCAGAGTGAAGGAAAAGCAGCCAACATGCGCTCAGCATATGTGGGAACTCTTTCAAGACTATTGGAAATAGCATTGCCGGTTAAGCTTGTTGAGAGAATGGCAAGAGTGTGCAAAGCTGTCATCAAGGCAAAGGGTGGCTAATTTGAAGAATCTCAAATATAAAATATAATTGTGATTTGTTTAACACTTTTTTTGGTTACTACATGATTCCATATGTGTTATTTCATTGTTTTGATGTCTTCACTATTATTCTACAATGTAGAAAATGGAAAAAATAACGAAACACCCTGGAATGTCCAAACCTGTGTGTGGGTGTGTGTGTTAGATATATAGATATGTATATGTTTTATTATTATTTGAGGGGTGGATCAGGTTTAATATTGCAGATAGATTGTGGCATTTATCAATGTAATTGTCTGCATCATTTCCGATCCCCCATATATTTTTGGGTAAATATATATTTTTTCCTTATTATTTTCCAGTAACCCCATCCTCCCTCCCCTAATTGGAGTAAACTAATGGACAACAATACTTAGGTTTCTACTTCCGACTTATACATACTATATACATTTTCCGGACACCGTATATTTTACATTAGTTATCTTGTTGTTTTTAGTCCCACCCTTCAGCTCCACTCAACTCCTCCCATCTATCTCTGAACACCGTCCAGTTTTTATTTCTATTTTCCATATATTTTTCAAATGTGCTGTGATGTTTCACAAAGGTTCTGAACCTTTCTTTTCTCATTGTTTCTATAGATTGTAAATTAAAGATGAAATGTTTTGCTAAGAGTGTTATTATATTAATGATTGATTGACTATGATTTTTTAAATCACCCAGCAGTGCTATTTGGAGAGTTAGCTCCAGGTAAATGTTGTAATTTTTCAGCCGTTCCTGAACCTGCGACCAAAAACAAGCTACATATGTCAGTACCAAAACAAGTGATCTAATGATTCTGTCTCCTCGCAGCAAAATCTGCAGAGCTGGGATGGTTGTATGTGTGTGTGTATATGTGTGTATATATATGTGCAGGTGCATTTATACAGAGACTTGATTACACACAGGTGGATTTTATTTATCATCATTCAGTCATTTAGGTCAACATTGGATCATTCAGAGATCCTCACTGAACTTCTGGAGAGAGTTTGCTGCACTGAAAGTAAAGGGGCTGAATAATTTTGCACGCCCAATTTTTCAGTTTTTGATTTGTTAAAAAAGTTTGAAATATCCAATAAATGTCGTTCCACTTCATGATTGTGTCCCACTTGTTGTTGATTCTTCACAAAAAAATACAGTTTTATATATTTTTTAGAAGCCTGAAATGTGGCAAAAGGTCGCAAATTTCAAGGGGGCCGAATACTTTCGCAAGGCACTGTATATATATGAATCTGGCGTCGTTGTGCCTTGGAATCGGTACATTGGAAATCTCTTCCCAGCTTTTTGCATCCTGTATGGCACAGCTGTCATTTTTTTGGTCCTTAAATGAAATGTAGTTCAAATAGTATTGGTATTCTTTAAAATACTTGATTTGTGCTTGATTGAGCTTGTCTGGCTAGCTCAATGTAACCAATAATAATGCAAACCAATAATAGTGCAAACCCCGCCCATCCAGCTCTTCAGACAAGCTCAATCAAACGATCCAAGTATTTGAAAGACAGGCTGCTTCCATCCCAGTGAGTGTCTGTGTGTATGTAAGGTTGGCCATTGTAATAGCAAGATGATCAATTTCAGTATATATTCTAATTAAATACTCTACCGTTGGTGTGTCTAGTGTCTACTCAGGTCACCAGTCCATCCTGATCCCTCCTATGGAGTTGGAGCTGTCCTTGCCTCTGTGGCTGAGCACCCTGAGCCAGTACAAGATCAGAGACACCTTCTGTTCCTACTCTGTCATGGAGCTCTGCACCAAGGGCCTGGGAACGCAGACTGACGCACTCAAGGTGAGGGACATACACACTTACCCTTTTCACACTACTGAGCTGAGCCGAGCCAAGTTGAGCTGTACTGATGATGTCCTGGTTACAAATCCACCATAGTTGTTGAAACCGTGCTGGAAAGGACAATATGAAAAATAAAACAACCTGAGCCAGAATATTACAGTTTGGGTCATGAAAGGATACTTCTTACTTCTTAACCACCGCATGCATCAGTAGCTGAATGTGTGTTTTGTCTGTTTCCAACCTGTGTATTTTCGTATTGCTTTAAGCACCAACTGTCAGAGCAGCTCACAGATTACTGCACCTGTAATTTAGCCCAAACAACTACCTCTTTCCCTACTGTATTTATTTTATTTATTTATTTATTTGGCTCCTTTGCACCCCATTATTTTTATTTCTACTTTGCACATTCTTCCACTGCAAATCTACCATTCCAGTGTTTTACTTGCTATATTGTATTTACTTTGCCACCATGGCCTTTTTTTGCCTTTTACCTCCCTTATCTCACCTCATTTGCTCACATCGTATATAGACTTGTTTATACTGTATTATTGACTGTATGTTTGTTTTACTCCATGTGTAACTCTGTGTCGTATGTGTCGAACTGCTTTGCTTTATCTTGGCCAGGTCGCAATTGTAAATGAGAACTTGTTCTCAACTTGCCTACCTGGTTAAATAAAGGTGAAATAAATAAATAAAAATACATTTTTGTATTGCAATGTGACCAATACATAACCATGTGTATGTGACAAATAAAATTTGATTTGACCAGTATGTGTTTCTATTTCCAGGCACGGGGTGTGAATCTGTCGTGTGTGAGGAGCTGTGTGGTGATAGCAGAGGAGCGTCCCCGGCTGGCACTGACCCAGTCCTTCTCCAAGCTGTTTAAAGACCTGGGTCTCTCCCCCCGCGCGGTCAGCACAGCCTTCGGATCTAGGGTCAACCTAGCCATCTGCCTACAGGTGGGCCCCAGCACACACACACTTTCTCTCTCTCTCTCTGGCTCTTCCCAGCTTTTGATGTCTAACCCTCTCTCTCTAGTGCTCTCTATCTTTCATTTTCTCTCTTTCTCTCCCCCCCTCTCTTTCTTTGAACTTCACCCCTGTCTCACACAACCACTCATTAGACTAAATATATAACCCCACACCTACTAATTTACTGCGTCATTAGGTCTAGTTACAGGGGTTAACCTCGGGTAAACATGAAGCTTAAAATCCTCAAATCCTCTCTGTTTCTGTGCTAGGGAACTGCTGGACCAGACCCCTCCACCGTCTATGTAGACATGAAGTCCCTCCGCCATGACAGGTAAGACGAGGCATAGCTGACATTTACTAGAGCTCAGATGTTTTAACTGGTCAGGTCACGTTGACAGGAAAAACATGTGGCCTACACTGCAGAGCCAGAGACCACAGTAGAATGCAATTTACTAGTGTTGTATTCGGAGACATTGTTAGTCTCATTCCCTGTCTGTCTGTCTGTCTTGTCCGTGTCTCTTCCAGGGTGAGGTTGGTGGAGCGAGGTGCCCCCCAGAGTCTTTCACTCATGGAGTCAGGCACTGTAAGTATCCCCGGGGTTTCTGACAGTATCACTGTTGATCAGGGTAGCTAAGTGGTCAGGTTACACACGCTGTCCTGTCATCATGTTCAGTCATGGAGCTGCTGTACTGAAGAACCAGTGGACTTGTTCAAAAACGTTATCGAGATTGATGAAACTGTGGAGTTGTCTGTTAACCCTAACCCAAACCTCGTGTCTACAGATTCTTCCAGGGGTGAGGGTGATCATCGTGAACCCGGAGACCAGGGGACCGCTGGGGGATTCCCATCTTGGAGAGGTGAGTTGGCAGACAGACACTAGAGTTGAAGGCATGGCAGCGTTGAGGAATGGCTGAAAAGGGTGTTATCGCACAGAGTTATTGCACATAGGATTCCACTCAGTTTCTTGTCCTTTTTTAAACAAATCCACTATCCGTTCAAATCCCATCCCCCATTTCCTTGCCTTTTACTTAGCTTTCTTTTTTCTACCTCCTTTGCATATTTCCCTCACCCTCTCTCTGTTTAGATCTGGGTTCAGAGTCCCCACAGTTCCAGTGGCTACTACACCATCTATGGAGAGGAGAGCTTGCAGGCGGACCACTTCAACACACGGCTGAGCTTCGGGGAGCCCCACACCCTGTGGGCCAGGACGGGATACCTGGGCTTTGTCAAGAGGACCGAGCTACTGGGGTCCACCGGAGGTTAAGGACCCTTCTAATGTAACCATCCTAGCATTGAGCATGTTATGGACTCTGCCAAGTCAGATGTCTTTCTTGGGATTGTGGCGATTCTCACCCTGGGCGTCGGTTGCTACACTAAACCAATCTGAGAAGTTCCATTCAGTCATGCAAGGCGTGTTTTAGTCAGTTGATTGATCATTCAGTTATGCAGATGAAAGGATTATAGCGCTTTCCAACCAGAACCATCTTTTTCCCCCCTTCTTAGATCGGCATGACGCCCTGTTTGTGGTGGGCCAGTTGGATGAGACGTTGGAGCTCAGGGGGCTTCGCTACCACCCCATCGACATTGAGACCTCTGTGTCCCGGGCACACCGCAGCATCGCTGAGAGGTACGATATACACCGGTCTATTCTGTTGTCTGCTCAGACACACATGGTAAATGCACGCTGACGGGTGTTGTCACACAGTGTCTACATGCTTCACTGAGTGTGTATACTGTGTATATACACACAGCAGAATCACTGAGATGTAAGATGGGTGCACACATACATGCATGTGCACAGCGTGCAGCACTATGAATATAGACACATGTATAGCTGCTGTCTCTGGGTGGCACCAATGCACCAATAGCACACACAGTTCAAATTGAATGAATGGGCTGAATGTTGTGACTGTTTGTGGCTGTCTCTTGTCTGAGTACGAGTTACACCGATTGGATTATGCACAGATGAAAGTTAGGATCCCGAAGCTGTAACTCGCACTGTTTTGAAGCTGTCTGTTGTACCTGATGTGTGAATGTTGGCCGTCTCTCTTGTCTCCCAGAGCTGTGTTTGACGGTGACATATATTTTTGCTTTAAACACACAATACCATGCTCCAAGCCAATGGTTCTCAAAGTGGGCGTCGCAACCCCCCTCAAGGAGGATTTGGGGGGTCACGAGTGTGAATACATATTTTTCATACATACATACACTACCGTTCAAAAGTTTGGGGTCACTTAGAAATGTTTTTGAAATTAAAGCACATCTTTGTTGATTAAAATAACATAAAATTGATCAGAAATACAGTGTAGACATTGTTAATATTGAAAATGACAATTGCAGCTGGAAACGGCAGATTTTTTATGGAACTAGTTGAGTATCTGGAGCATCAACATTTGTGGGTTTGATTACAGGCTCAAATGGGCAGAGACAAAGCACTTTCTTCTGAAACTCGTCTGTCTATTCTTGTTCTGAGAAATGAAGGTATGCAAGAAATTGTCAAGAAACTGAAGATCTCGTACAATGCTGTGTACTACCTTCCCAGAACAGCGCAAACTGGCTCTAACCAGAATAGAAAGAGGAGTGTGAGGGCCCGGTGCACAACTGAGCAAGAGGACAGATACTCAACTAGTCTAAAGAAGGCCAGTTTTATTGCTTTAATCAGAACAACAGCTTTCAGCTGTGCTAAAATAATTGCAAAAGGGTTTTCTAATGATCAATTAGCCTTCTAAAATTATAGATTTGGATTAGCTAACACAACATGCCTTTGGAACACAGGAGTGATGGTTGCTGATAATGAGCGTCTTCCATTAAAAATCAGCTGTTTCCTGCTACAATAGTCATTTACAACATTAACAATGTCTACACTGTATTTCTGATCAATTTGACGTTATTTTAATGGACATAAAATGTGCTTTTCTTTCAAAAACAAGGACATTTCTAAGTGACCCCAAACTTTTGAATGGTAGTATATGTTAATAGGATACATATAGCCTACCATTTGTATTTTATCTACCTTTGCCTGTATGATCTGGTTTCTAATATATGCCTATGTTATTGTACTAAATGATTGTCTCAAAAACATCTCATCTGTGCTTCAGAACCAAAAAGTTGCTCATATTAATTGTTGACCAATGACAGACATCAGCATTGGTGTGTACATTGGTGTAAAGTACTAAAGTAAAAATACGTGAAAGTACTACTTTTAAGTAGTTTTTTTGGGGTACCTTTACTATTTGTATTTTGGGCAACTTTTACTTCACTACATTCCTAAATAAAATAATGTACTTTTTACTCCATACATTTTCCCTGACACCCAAAAGTACTCATTACATTTTGAATGGCTAGCAGGACAGGAAAATTGCCAAATTCATGCACTTATGAGAACATCCCTGGTCATCCCTATTGCGTCTGATCTGGCGGACTCACTAAACACAAATGCTTTGTTTGTAAGTTCTGTCTAAGTGTTGAAGTGTGCCCCAGGCTATCCGTTAATAAAAATAAAAATGGTGCTGTCTGGTTCGCTTAATATAAGGAATTTGAAATTATTTATACTTTCACTTTCAATTGCTTAAGTATATTTTAGCAATTACATTTACTTTTAATACTTAAATATATTTAAATCCAAATACTTTTAGACTTTTACTCAAGTAGGATTTTACAGTGTGACTTTCACTTTTGCTTGAGTCATTTTATGTTTATTAAGCTATCGGGTTTATATCCAGATTAGTTTACTTAATTTTCATTGCCAGACAAAACATAGTAGACCTACATTGATATTATCCATATAAAACACAGTTTAGAATTCTACAATCTTTGCCAGAGCAGTAATAGGCTACCTGATTTTCATTGAGAATTTTCATGTTTCAGATAGGCCTAATTTTGGGTGGCTACTGGCTATATGTCTAAAGATAGCTGTGCCATCGCACTGCCTTCAATATTATGGGATGGAGATTTAACACATTCTAGCGAGTTTTATTACAGTACTGACTATCCTACCGATCCTCGACTTCAGTGATGTCATTTACAAAATAGCCTCCAACACGCTACTCAGCAAACTGGATGCAATCTATCACAGTGCCATCCGATTTGTCACCTAAGCCCCATATACCACCCACCACTGCGACCTGTATGCTCCCGTCGCCAGACCCACTGGCTCCAGTACATCTATAAGTCTTTGCTAGGTAAAGCTCCACCTTATCTCAGCTCACTGGTTACCATAACAACACCCACCCGTAGCACGCACTCCAGCAGGTATTTTTCACTGGTCATCCTCAAAGCCAACACCTCCTTTGACCACCTTTCCTTCCAGTTCTCTGCTGCAAATGACTGGAACGAATTGCAAAAATCGCTGAAGCTGGGACATATCTCTCTCACTAACTTTAAACATCAGCTATCTGAGCAGCTAACTGATCTCTGCAGTTGTACACAGCCTATCTATAAATAGCCCATCCAATCTGCCTACCTCATCCCTATATTGTTTTTATTTTTTTGCTCTTTTGCACACCAGTAATTCTACTTGCACATCATCATCTGCACACATATCACTACAGTGTTAATTTGCTAAATTGTAATTACTTAGCTACTATGGCCTATTTATTGCCTTACCACCTCACGCCATTTGCCCACACTGTATATAGACTTTTGTTTTCCCCCTATAGTGTTATTGACTGTACCTGGTAAAATAAATACAAATAAAATAGAAATGTGTGTGATAGCCTGTATAATTCTGGTTCCTCTGGACTCCAGAGAAGGGACATGATATCCCTAGTTGATATTGACTTCTAACATGAATGACTTTCAGCTGAAAATGCAGGTATAATATCAGTTTATTTCTGTATCTTGCGTTTTGAAATCGCAACTTATGGCTGTAATGACAGGCTACATTTCCGCAGCGATTGAGCGTGGGGTGTCGCAAGCTTTGAACTACTGCAGGTCGTGGGTCAAAAGGTTTGAGAACCACTGCTCTAACCCACTGAGCCATTGGAACCACAGTTGAATGTTAAACTTGAATAGTGACTGACTACTTGTGCATGTCTGTCTCTCTGTCTCCCAGTGCTGTGTTCACATGGACCAACCTCCTGGTGGTAGTGGCTGAGCTGGCCGGGTCGGAGCAGGAGGCCCTGGACTTGGTGCCTCTGGTGACCAATGTAGTGCTGGAGGAGCACCACCTGATCGTGGGCGTGGTGGTCGTCGTGGACCCGGGCGTCATCCCCATCAACTCCCGGGGAGAGAAGCAGAGGATGCACCTCCGGGACTCATTCCTGGCCGACCAGCTGGACCCCATCTACGTGGCCTATAACATGTGAGATGTGAGGAGAAGGGCCAAGCCCGAGACACACTGGGGTGAAGGCTGACTATGGGGGTCCACTGGGGTGAAGGCTGACTATGGGGGTCCACTGGGGTGAAGGCTGGCTATGTGGGTCCACTGGAGTGAAGGCTGACTATGGGGGTCCACTGGGGTGGCTGGCTATGGGGGTCCACTGGAGTGAAGGCTGACAATGGGGGTCCACTGGGGTGGCTGGCTATGGGAGTCCACTGGAGTGAAGGCTGGCTATGGGGGTCCACTGGAGTGAAGGCTGGCTATGGGGGTCCACCGGGGTGGAGGCGAGGGTGTGTAGAGGCTCTAAGAATGAGTTGGACAGAGAGAGAGGCGGGGGTGTGGGATGGACTGCTCCTCCTGAGAACAGACCTCTCACATTCACTCATCTGTCAGTGGGACAGCGTGGCAGAACAGGAGTGGCGATGGTGAATGGGCTTGGACTTAGTTTAACCACCCTGTTACAGTGTCTTCTGCCTAAGTGCGTGCTCTCGCCAGAGTCTACTATGTTTATTGAGTTTTTCGGTGGGAGGGAAGCTACAGCATGTCCGTTTGCATGAGGTTGAGCTGCTTCTTACTGGTGCTTATCCAACCACTCCCCACCTCTCTCTGACAGAGGAGGAATAGGATTGGTTACTTCTTTTTGATTGATATTTAGGTCCACCTGTCAAGGAGACGTTTGCCAATCTTTGCCATCCACTGTCTCTCCCCTCTTCTCTCCCGACTGCTCCGATCAATGATTTTATCCCCAGAAATAATGATTTTTGTGCATCTTGTTTTACAGAGGAAGACAAAAACTGTAGAGATTTGTTTATCGTCTCAATCCATTCCATGGTTTGTTTTTAGTTTAGCCTGTACCTTGCTCTCTCCTTTCTCCTGAGGGATCCACAGTCCGTCATGTTTGTCAGGATGGGACCGTGGAGCCAATGAGACGAGCTGGAAGCCCCCCCCCCATGCACTTTAACCTTTCCTTGTCCTTCCATAATCTGTCCTGTCTCTCCTAGCCTGGTCTCAGATCTGTTTGTGCTGTCTTGCCAACTCCTCATGTGACAATGACCGTGCAAACAGATCTGAGACCAGGCTTGGTGTGTCCCAAATGGCACCCTATTCCCTATATAGTCTCCTGGGTAGTCAATGTGAAACTGACTTCCTCTAACCACCATTTTTTATGATACAATTCAGATCAACAACTATTCAAACAATACAATACCGCCAGCAAGTACAGCTCACTTCAGGCCAACGGATGCCTGCACTTCTATAGCTGCACTTACATTCCGAGCTGCGATCGATCGGTCATCTTACGTTTCTGTCCCACACATCTCTAGGTTTGTTTTAACGGCTCACTGCTATATTACAAGCTTTCAGATTTGCTGGAAGAAATCACTTTTAAAACCCACTTTGAATTGGTATGGAACGAAAAAGGATGTGCAACAAACATATCAGCAGCAAACGGAAACAACAAAACGGACAAGCTGTTTAAGTCCTTGGATGTATGAGCGGGAATGACAGTGATCTTATCGATCATGTAAAGAAAAGGAACTCCTGTTTAACTGTAACGCTATTCAATGGGCTTGCGGTTATATGTCTGTGCAGCCACAAGACCAGGTAAACTAGTGTAGATATTTACCTTTAAACATCTGTATTCACTATAGTGCACCATACAGTAATGAATTGTAAATAATCATTATTTAAATATCAAGCAAACACAATACCGGTAATATGGAACAATAAGATTGACTTCTGATTATCTTATTGGCTGATATCACGGAGGCTCCTATACCGAGTCACTATATCTTCGCTTGAATAAGTATCAGTCAGTCAGTCGACTGCTAGCCTCTGTCACAGGCTTTCAACAAGCGAAGCCTGGCGTCCAAGGCTAGTCAATTGCTAAGCTTGTTTCTTCGTTCTGTACTGTCCATTGAGCCACAAAGGGCATCTTCAACTCTGACTAACTTCACGAGGCTACATCAGGGTTTTCAGGAGACTGCTGCCCTGTGCCTTTCTGTTGTGTTAACATGAAATGTAACATCTTCATAAATCAACGACTTGGTGTATTATCAAAACAGTTTGCAGTGGGTATAAGATGAGAACAAATTCTTGCCTTATAAAACCTGTGGAACTTTTAACATTTCTGTTTTGATTTGTCAAAGGCTTTCATTTTATTGCTGTGCTTGTGATGAATAGAAAAGGGATTGCAGAGGGTAAGGTTGAGATGTTGACTGTATAGCATAGTGTATATTTTAGAGGTCAAAAACTGTATAACTGGTGTTACTGTGTACATTGACATGATGAACTTATTCTTTACGTTGATAAAACTTGACTGATCTTTCATACTTGACAGCCAATATCTGCATTACTGACATAAAAATAGGCTAAGTAACAAATTGCAAAATTCAAAAAAGTATCTTATGGTTTGGCAGGTGGTAACAATTTGCACTTTCCCATATCATTACTGTGTGTGTGTGTGTATGATCGTATGGTTTAAATGGTGACATTGTTTGTCTTTCCTTGTGCAAAAAAAGTTTCATTGCCCTTTTTAATTAAATGAACATCAAAATATTGAACCATATTTTAGTTCCAGATTGGCTTTTTTTATGTCATATTCACTGTACTACAATTTTTATCAGTTGATAAACCACTTTTTTTTATCCAAATGAGACATTATTGATTTAAATGTAATTCTAATGGTTTTTCATGCAAGATGTTATGTTCTCTTTCTCATGAACTCTTCTTTCAACAACCCTACATTAACAGCACAACTCTGTTGCAAAACAAAAGCCTTGTTTGATTTGGAAGTAGTTTAGACTACTTGAATGACAGACAAACATTGTAATTTATAAGTCCATCTCTTGAGTGAAGTTGAAATTGAATGGTTCATAAATAAATGTATTGAAATTGGACTATTCTGTGGTATTTGGATTTTTTGCAAGTTGCTACTGTATAATTACACCTTTGCATGTTTTAAACATCTTATCTTAGTGGTGTGACCATAGAACTAGAATGAGTTTACTAGTCAAATTGCCACGGTGAGAAGGTCCAAGCCCGTTCTACTCATTTTATTTCTATGTGTGGGACAACATGTTGCCCTGCCATGTATTCAACACACGTTGGTGCTATCCAAAACTGGAAGTGGCAAATAGTCAAAAACAAAAAAAAACCTGCCCATGGATAAACCATCAGAATTGCAGACATTTCCTATTTTTTTTAATATTGTTTTTACACTGTACCAATTGTAGTAAAATTTAATACAATGAAGTATGTTATAATCTTTTAGAGTCAGTATTGAAAGCACAAAGTGTACTGTACTTTTGTAGTGATAAAAAAAGATCTTTCAGATAAATGTTTCTTTGTTAACTTCGGGGCTTGAGGTCTGTTCACGATGCATAAACGCTATGCATCAGTAGTGCAACTCAGAAAAGAGGCATAATTATGGCCTATTTGACCAACGTTTTGTGAAGTTGTTCATCGGGATCATTTGTTTTCTATTTGGTTTAGCAAAATAAAACTATAAAAATAGGCTTTTGTCAGCACTCCTCTGGGCCCTGTTTCCCAAAAGCATCTTGCTATGTTCATCATTAGAACCATAGGATGGAAACAGTAACGATGAACTTAGCCTTATGATGCCTTTGTGAAACCGGGCCCTGCTCTGTGATCTGTAAAGCCACTAGTCTATTTTCAGTTGCTTGTCTCTGCCCACTTGGTGTCTGATTGGTGTGATGACCTGTCAGTAACTTCATTTTTAACATCAACAGCCCATTGGCTGAATACCCAATAGTGTTGAACCGAGATGCTGTGGCGAAGACAAGTGAAAAGACAACTGTAAAAAGAGACTACAAAGCCACAGTGCAGCTCCACATTATTACAGAGAGAAGTTACATCTCTCCACCAGGGGTCAGCCAACCCTCTTTCTCAGCTGAATTTTCTAGTCGTTTCTAGATGTCAACAGTGGTTGCTCCATTTCCTGGCTTATCTTCATACCAAATGTAACTTGTCTGAATATACAGTACCAGTCAAGACACACCTTCTCATCCAAGGGTTTTTCTTTATTTGTACTATTTTCTACATTGTAGAATAATTATGAAATAACACATATGGAATCATGTAGTTACCAAAAAAAGTGTTAAACAAATCAAAATAAATTTGAGATTCTTCAAAGTAGCCACCCTTTCCTGACAGTTTTGTACACTCTTGGCATTCTCTCAACCAGCTTCACCTGGAATGTTTTTCCAAAAGTCTTGAAGGAGTTCACACACATCCTGAGCACTTGTTGGCATCTTTCACAACACTCTGCTGTCCAACTCATCCCAAACCATTTTCCACTGGTCAAATGTCCATTGCTCATGTTTCTTTGCCCAAGCAAGTCTCTTCTTCCTAATGGTGCCCTTTAATAGTGGTTTATTTGCAGTAATTTGACCATGAAGGCCTGATTCATGCAGTCTCCTCTGAACAGTTGATGTTGAGATGTGTCTGTTACTTGAACTCTGTGAAGCATTTATTTGGGCTGCAATTTCTGAGGCTGGTAACTTTAATGAAATTATTCTCTGCAGCAGATGTTACTCTGGGTTTCCTTTCCTGTGGTGATCCTCATGAGAGACAGTTTCATGATAGTGCTTGATGGTTTTTGTGACTGCACTTGAAATGTTCAACGTTCTTGAAATGTTCCTGATTGGCTGACCTTCATGTCTTAAAGTAATGATGGACTGTCTTTTCTCTTTGCTTGTTTCAGCTGTTTTTGCCATAATATGGACTTGGTCTTTTACCAAATAGGGCTATCTTCTGTATACCACCCCTACCTTGTCACAACACAACTGATTGGCTCAAACGCATTAAGAAGGAAAGAAATTCCACAAGTGAACTTTTAACAAGGCACATCTGTTAATTGAAATGCATTCCAGGTGACTACCTAATGAAGCTGGTTGAGAGAATGCCAAGAGTGTGCAAAGCTGTCATGGCGAAGGGTGGCTACTTTGAAGAATCTCAAATATAAAATATATTTTGATTTGTTTAACACTTTTTTGGTTACTACATGATTCCATATGTGTTATTTCATAGTTTTGATGTCTTCACTATTTTTCTACAATGTAGAAATGTACAATGTACAAATCTACAATGTAGAAAATAGTAAAAAAATAAAGAAAAGCCCCTGAATGAGTAGGTGTGTCCCAACTTTTGACTGGTTCTGGTATGTCTAACCATTTGAAGCAGTAGGCTATGTGGCGAGCTATACTTTGCCGATGCAAAGCAGTGTAGTATTTTTGGATTTACCATTGGGCCCTGTTCCTTAACATTTGGATTAATCTGGGATGCAAATTTGATCCACAAAGGTGTTGAATACAAGGGGGTTTTCATGTTCATAAGTGCAACGTTGTATCACAGTGTGATGGGATTAAACCTTTTATGACTGACTATTCTCTAAATTTGTAATGCCTGTGTGTTAGCGTCATTGTTGATTGCATCCATGGTCCCAGATTTGACTATCAGGTAGGTTGAAAGGCTGCAACAAAAAGCGCAAATGTAAGTTACATTTTGGAAAGAGTCATAACTAAAGTAGCTAAATGGTAGACATTCAATATATGATGGCGTGTATATATACACCAATGCTGCGGTGAATGATCACATACGGCAACTGTGAGTATTCAGTCTTGGCTGATGATGATGGCTCCTCCACAGTGATGCTGGAAAGAATCTGCTGCAGTCTGTCAGTTCATGATAGAGACTTGCCATGGCCAAATAATAGGGTCAACTTGTGGTGTTTTCAAGACAACTGGGAACTCTGGAAAAAAAACTTGGTCAAATCACAATGTCAGTGCCCTTCAGATCAGAACGTCGTAGCTCTAGAAAGATAAGTGTTTCCGACTTGGTATTCCAGAGTTCCCAGTTGTCTTGAACACACTGAAGTCGGAGACTTCCCAGTTTTAAACAAGGCATTGGAGTGCCACTAACAAACCGACCACCACCATAATCACCATGGTCGGGTGGCATCATCATTGATGGTGTCTGGTCTCTTTCCACAATTGACTAAAAAGGAAGACCAGAACCATAATACTGAGTTTGTGCTTCAGCTTAATTGCAGATAACCCCTCCATTTGATTTGGAAGGACTACAAAAAGGATGGGAAACTTTGATGGGGGTGGGGGCCACAAACAACTCCTCATGAGGGCCCGCAGTTGCTCGCAGGTCTGCATACCCACATCTACAGTTGAGTTGGAAGTTTACATACACCTTAGCCAAATGCATTTAAACTCAACTCTTAGGTCAGTTAGGATCACCACTTTATTTTAAGAATGTGAATGTCAGAATAATAGATTTATTTCAGCTTTTATTTCTTTCATCACATTCCCAGTGGGTCAGAAATTACATACACTCAATTAGTATATGGTAGCATTGCCTTTAAATTGTTTAACTTGGGTCAAATGTTTCAGATAGCCTTCCACAAGCTTCCCACAATAAATTGGGTGAATTTTGGCCCATTCCTCCTGACAGAGCTGGTGTAATTGAGTCAGGTTTGTAGGCCTCCTTGCTCGCACTCAGTTCTGCCCACAAATTTTCTACAGGATTGAGGTCAGGGCTTTGTGATGGCCACTCCAATACCTTGACTTTGTAGTCCTTAAGCCATTGTTCCACAACTTTGGATGTGTGCTTGTGGTCATTGTCCATTTGGAAGACCCATTTGCAACCAAGCTTTAACTTCCTGACTGATGTCTTGAGATGTTGCTTCCAATATATCCATATAATTTTCCATCCTCCTGATGCCATCTATTTTGTGAAGTGCACCAGTCCCTCCTGCAGCAAAGCACCCCCACAACATGATGCTGCCACCCCCGTGCTTCACGGTTGGGATGGTGTTCTTTGGCTTGCAAGCCTCCCCCTTTTTCTTCCAAACATAACAATGGTCATTATGGCCAAACAGTTCTATTTTTGTTTCATCAGACCAGTGGACATTTCTCCAAAAAGTACCATCTTTGTCCCCATGTGCAGTTGCAAACCATAGTCTGGCTTTTTTTATGGCGGTTTTGGAGCAGTGACTTCTTCCTTGCGGAGCGGCTTTTCAGGTTATGTCAATATAGGACTTGTTTTACTGTGGATATAGATACTTTGGTACCTGTTTCATCCAGCATCTTCACAAGGTCCTTTGCTGTTGTTCTGGGATTGACTTGCACTTTACGTAACCAAGGTACGTTCATCTCTAGGAGAAAGAACGCGTCTCCTTCCTGAGCGGTATGACTGCTGCATGGTCACATGGTGTTTATACGTGCATACTATTGTGTGTACAGATGAACGTGGTACCTTCAGGAGTTTGTAAATTGATCCAAAGGATGAACCAGGCTTGTGGAGGTCTACAATTATTTTCTGAGGTCTTGGCTGATTTCTTTTGATTTTCCCATGATGTCAAGCAAAGAGGCACTGAGGCCTTGATATACATCCACAGGTACACCTCCAATTGACTCAAATGATGTCAATTAGCCTATCAGAAGCTTCTAAAGCCATAACATAATTTTCTGGAATTTTCCAAGCTGTTTAAAGGCACAGTCAACTTAGTGTGTGTAAACTTCTGACCCACTGGAATTGTGACAGTGAATTATAAGTGAAATAATCTGTCTGTAAACAATTGTTGAAAAAATTACTTGTGTCATGCACAAAGTAGATGTCCTAACCGACTTGACAAAACTATAGTTTGTTAACAAGAAATTTGGGGTGTGGTTGAAAAACGAGTTTTAATGACTCCAACATAAGTGTATGTAAACTTCCAACTTCAACTGTATGTTGTAGTGTTAAAGCAAGTCTGTTGCAATTCTACACATTTGCCATGGGGCGGAGAGGAAAATGAGCTGTTTAAATTTCTTTCAATTCTACACATTTTGCCATAGAGTGGAGAGGGTTTGCATTTTTTAATATGATATCTGAGTAAAATTGATCATGATAACAAGTTTAGATAGCTGGCCACTAAACTAACATGGCAATCTAAAAAACATTAGATGACATGGCTAATTGACTGACTGATATCAGTGACTGACATAAAAAGAGAAACTGCTGATGCACAAGCAAATTTTGTATTTTACTATTCTCACTCGAAACAGTTGAGACCCTGACTGAGTTCCAAAAAAAAAAAAAGATAGTGGCAAGAAAAGGTATGTGAACCCTTTGGAATTACCTGGTTTTCTGCAAAAATTGGTAATGAAATTTGATCTGATTTTCATCTAAGTCACAACAATAGACAAACATAGTGTGCTTAAACTAATAACACACAAATTATTGTATTCAATATAGACAAAAAACAACAACATTTTAAACATTCACAGTGTAGATTCTAAAAAGTATGTGAACCCCTAGGCTAATGACTTCTCCAAAAGCAAATTGGAATCAGGAGTCAGCTAACCTGGAGTGCAATCAATGAGACGAGATTGGATATATTGGAGCTGCCTTGCCATATAAAAAACACGAACAAAATTTGAGTTTGCTATTCACAAGAAGCATTGCCTGATGTGAACCATGCCTCGAACGAAAGTAAAAAAACAAAAGTTTAGTTGAACCTAGCTAAAATGCTTGCTAGCCTAACTTCCTCGCATGGATTTGACTTTTAATATTAATCTGAAGACGGTTCTTTATCTAATCAGCCTAAATATGTTTAATTGTTACCCGATTTTAAATTAATCATGTCACAATTAACTAATTAGGATCTGGGGCACCACGAGATCAGTTCTTTAAAGTCACCATCTCTCGTATTAAACTCTAAAGGTCTTTACCTATCACATTTATAAACAGTTAACTTATTACTCATAACCTCGTATCATATCATCATTCTGAACAGTTGTAACCTCTTTGCATCTGCAAAAATCCGAGCCTTACTTATGATTCAGTACTACACAAATGTGTTTAATTATTTATTTACTTGCTAACTAAATGGTAACACTGGATAAACATACACACTTAATATATTAAAAACAGGTTCCTAGCGGTGTCACGTTCTGACCTTAGTTCCTTTATTTTGTCTTTGTGTTAGTTTTGTCAGGGCGTGAGTTGGGATGGGTAGTATATGTTCTTTTTTCTATGTTGTATTTCTGTGTTTGGCCTGGTATGGTTCTCAATCAGAGGCAGCTGTCGATCGTTGTCTCTGATTGAGAATCATACTTCGGTAGCCTGTTTTCCCCATTTTATTTGTGGGTGATTATTTTCTGTTTCGTGTTTTTCGTCACCTTACAGGACTGTTCGTTTGTCGTTTTTTTTTTCAGTGTTCAGTTGTTTTATAAAAAATATGAACACGCTGCGCTTTGGTCCTCCTCTCTTTCTCCAGACGACAACCATTACAAGTGGACTGACAACAATATGGCTGATTGTTACAAAAGACATGGAGAGGGACAGACACTTAATGTTGGTACATTTTAGATACTACTCTCACTTAGCACTCCTATGCTTTCCACACCAACCACCACCTGCTTGGAAGAAATCATGAATGTATTTACGTGAAAATGCCTTTTGCTGTGGTTTGCTGTGTATTTCTCTGAACCGGGCCACCTTGGAAAGGGGTTGGGAATTTTCGTGGCAAGCTTGTAAGGCTGTGATTGTCCAAAAGGGGTCCCCACCTGTCTTCTACTGTTCTCCTCTACAGTCGTCCGGTGACTTGTCGTGTAGTCCTGAACAGAACTACAGAGTTGATTTTCCTTCCATTCGCTCCTGAAGCTTCTTTGAAGATAGGCTAGCCAGCTGTGTTGATGGTTCCCAGTGGGGTGATGAGAATACGATGGTTTGAAAAGAGTAGTAGAATGGTCCCACTTAAATTCACTTTTGAAGATACTTTACTTAGGACAGCTAATCAGCCGTACCAGTGATTGTCCAGGAGGTGACTTTATCATCTCTACCTCGTGTTGAGATTGAGTACAAACTACTTTAAAAGTGAGCTGCAGCTCTATGTCTCTCTGGTCTGATAGGTTAATTCTTAACTCATCATTTTATGCAGTTTGTTCAAAAGGGCAGTTCCATCAGGCTGACACGCTCTCTGACCTCACTCACGGGCATGACTTGTCACTGTGCAAAGATATGTAAAACTATTATCTCTTATGGCTCCAAAATTCATGTCCCTCTCTTAAGAAAAACACTCATCATTTTTCATATTTCATGCACAACGCATAGGATGGACACTTCACACAAAGAGTGGGTATATACAATCCAAGTTACAGTATTTCCTTTATAACATTTTTAATGACATCACAAAATAACCAAAACGTCATTAGTGTTCTTTGGATCGCCTCTCACCATTCCCCACATCCTAAGTTAGAAATATTGTGCTAGTATTTGCTTTAGAACGTGTTAGAGTTACGTGTTAGAGTTTCGGCAGGGGAAGTCTTCTTAAAACAAAGGCACATTCCTCTGGTGAACATTGGAAAGGGAGATGCTGAATGTTCTGTCTTTGATTTACAACAGGGCGTGAGGTGTTAACCCCCCACCAGTTGCCTATTCCTCCCTCTACAGGTGAGGGGGGGTCTGGTTGAAGTTATTTATTGCAAAGCTGATCTGACCTATTTGGATCCTCACAGGACAGTCATGACACTAGTTAACGTGAGCCTATTAGGCTACATCTAGGCTAACGTTACATATTTAAGTGATAATGTCCGAGAAGCCAGTGTTTGGAGGATATATTGGCACTGGTGTTGTTAGGGCCAAGAAGAGGTCAAGGGCCGGCAAACCGTGCCAATATATCCTCCAAACACCGCAATTGAGGACATTACCACTTTTATACATCGGGTTACCAACATATTCAAATAATGATTGACCTATTTTCATTAAACATGTTAATTTGATTAATTTACTTGTGCTATTTCATCCTACAAGATATAGTCCCAACACAAATCTAGTGTTGCTTCCTAACCCGGCTGGTTGTTCGGTCAATCGGTTCGGTTGCCAGAGACGCGACCCAGTCGTTGTCTTTTTGTTCTGTATCTACGGATGCATCCCAGTCGTTCGTTATAAATGTTCCATTGCCATATTGGCTGACAACGTTCTTAACCCTTTCTTGCTAGCTAGCCCAACTACGGCTAACTTAGTCACTTCAAACAGTGCAGCCAGAAGAACAACAATGTAGCTTCATTTGCATTTGTTTAAGCTGTTATCTAGTGACATTTATTTAGATACATGCAAAACAATGATAATAATAATGATGCAAGATTTCACCTGGCATAGAAAATGTACTCTCTCGTCGGGACACTGTTGTTCAAGAGCTAGCCATCAACACAGATACCTGTTTTCTATTGATAGTTCTTCTTATACACTATCGGTCAAAAGTTTTAGAACACCCATTCATTCAAGAGTTTTTCTTTATTATTACTATTTTCCACATTGTAGAATAATAGTGAAGACATCAAAACTATGAAATAACATATATTGAATCATGTAGTTACCAAAAAAGCTTTGCACAATCTTGGCATTCTCTCAACCAGCTTCATGAGGTAGTCACCTGGAATGCATTTCAATTAACAGGTGTGATTCTTAAAAGTTAATTTGTGGAATTTATTTTCTTAATGCATTTGACCCAATTAGTGTTGTGAGGGGTATACAGAAGATAGCCCTATTTTCTAAAATACCAAGTCCATATTATGACAAGAACAGCTGAAATAAGCAAAGAGAAATTACAGTCCATCATTACTTTAAGTCATGAAGGTCAGTCAATACGGAACATTTCAAGAACTTTGAAAGTTTCTTCAAGTGCAGTCGCAAAAACCATCAAGTGCTATGATGAAACTGGCTCTCATGAGGATCACCACAGGAAAGGAAGATCCAGAGTTACCTCTGCTGCATAGGAACATTTCATTACAGTTACCAGCCAGTTACCACCCAAATAAATGCTTCACAGAGTTCAAGTAACGTCTGTAACGTCTCTCAGAGGAGACTGTGAATCAGGCCTTCCTGGTCGAATTGCTGCAAAGAAACCACTACTAAAGGACACCAATAATAAGAAGAGACTTGATTGGGCCAAGAAACATAAGCAATGGACATTAGACCAGTGCAAATCTGTCCTTTGGTCTGATGAGTCCAAATTGGAGATTTTTGGTTCCAACCGCCATGTCTTTGTGATACACGGTGTGGGTGAACGGATGATCTCCACGTGTGTATTTCCCACCACAAAGCATGGAGGTGTTATGGTGTGGGGGTGCTTTGCTGGTGACACTGTCAGTGATTTATTTAGAATTCAAGGCACACTTAACCACCATGGCTTGGGCTTAGTGGGAACAACCATCAAGGTAGACAAAATCTGTGCAAGGGTAGCCTTCCAGAGAGACTGTAACGTTCTTTGTTTCACGGAAACATGGCTCACTCGACACGCTATCGGAGTCGGTACAGTCAGCTGGTTTCTTCACGCATCGCGCCACAGAAACGAGCATCTTTCTGTAAAGAAGAAGGGCGGGGGTGTATGCCTTATGATTAACGAGACGTAGTGTGATCATAACAACATACAGGAACTCAAATGACTACCGCCCCGTAGCACTCACTTCCGTCATCATGAAGTGCTTTGAGAGACTAGTTAAGGACCATATCACCTCCACCCTACCTGACACCCTAGACCCACTCCAATTTGCTTACCGCCTCAATAGGTTCACAGACGACGCAATCGCAATCACACTGCACACTGCCCTAACCCATCTGGACAAGAGGAATACCTATGTGAGAATGCTGTTCATCGACTACAGCTCAGCATTTAACACCCTCCAAACTCATCATCAACCTCGAGACCCTGGGTCTCAACCCGCCCTGTGCAACTGGGTCCTGGACTTACATTTACATTTAAGTCATTTAGCAGACGCTCTTATCCAGAGCGACTTACAAATTGGTGAATTCACCTTCTGACATCCAGTGGAACAGCCACTTTACAATAGTGCATCTAAATCATTTAAGGGGGGGGGGTGAGAAGGATTACTTATCCTATCCTAGGTATTCCTTGAAGAGGTGGGGTTGAGACGGGTCGCCCCCAGGTGTTGAGAGTAGGTAACAACATCTCCACGCTGCTGATCCTCAACACTGGGGCCCCACAAGGGTGCGTTCTCAGCCCTCTCCTGTACTCCCTGTTGACCCACGACTGTGTGGCCATGCACACCTCCAACTTAATCATCAAGTTTGCAGACGACCCTACAGTGGTAGGCTTGATAACCAACAACGATGAGACGGCCTACAGGGAGGAGGTGAGGGCCCTGGGAGTGTGGTGTCAGGAAAATAACCTCACACTCAACGTCAACAAAGCAAAGGAGATGATCGTGGAATTCAGGAAACAGCAGAGAGGAACAGTAGTGGAGAGTGGAGAGGGTAGTAAGTTTTAAGTTCCTCAGCGTACACATCACGGACAAACTGAATTGGTCCACCCACACAGACAGCATGGTGAAGAAGGCGCAGCAGCGCCTCTTGAACCTCAGGAGGCTGAAGAAATTCGGCTTGTCACCAAAAGCACTCACAAACTTTTACAGATGTACAATCGAGAGCATCCTGTCGGGGTGTATCGCCGCCTGGTACTGCAACTGCTCTGCACAACCGTAAGGCTCTCCAGAGGGTAGTGAGGTCTGCACAATGCATCACCGGGGGATAACTACCTGCCCTCCAGGACACCTACACCACCCGATGTCACAGGAAGGTTCATCAAGGACAACAACCACCCAAGCCACTGCCTGTTCACCCTGCTATCCTCCAGAAGTCGAGGTCAGTACAGGTGCATCAAAGCAGAGACCGAGAGACTGAAAAACAGCTTCTATCTCAAGGTCATCAGACTGTTAAACAGCCATCACTAACATTGAGTGGCTGCTGCCAATATACTGACTCTACTCCAGCCACTTTTATAATGGTGTAATAAATGTATCACTAGCCACTTTAAACAATGCCACTTCATATAATATTTATATACCCTACATTACTCATCTCATATGTATATACTGTACTCTATACCATCTACTGCATCTGGCCATCTTGATGTAATGTATCACTAGCCACTTTAAACAATGCCACTTGTATATGTTTACATACCCTACATTACTCATCTCATATGTATATACTGTACTCTATACCATCCACTGCCTATGCCATTCTATACCATCACTCATTCATATATTTTTTGATGTACATAGTCTTATTCATTCCTTTACACTTGTGTGTATAAGGTAATTGTTGTGAAATTGTTAGATTAGATTACTCGTTGGTTATTACTGCATTATCGGAACTAGAAGCACAAGCATTTCGCTACACTCGCATTAACATCTGCTAACCATGTGTTTGTGACAAATAACATGTGATTTTTTTTTATACCTTTATTTAACTAGGCAAGTCAGTTAATTAAGAACAAATTATTATTTTCAATGACGTCCTAGGAACAGTGGGTTAACTGCCTGTTCAGGGGCAGAACGATAGATTTGTACCTTGTAGGCTCGGGGTTTTTGAAATTGCAACCTTTTGGTTACTAGTCCAACGCTCTCACCACTAGGCTACCCTGCCGCCCCTTTGAAGGCAAAGGATGGCTATTTGAAGAATCGCAAATATATCTTTATTTGTTGAACACTTTTTTGGTTACTACATGATTCCATATGTGTTATTTCATAGTTTGTCTTCACTATTATTCTTCAATGTAGCAAATAGTAAAGATAAAGAAAAACCCTTGAATGAGTAGATGTTCTAAAATTTTTGACCGGTAGTGTATATGAATTCATATCAAGCCTACACGCAATACAAGACTCTATTATTATGATGGGAGATTATAATACATTTTTAAATACCTTAATGGACTGCAAAGGAAATCACACGACAAACTATTACCCTCATGCACTTAAGGAAATCACGAATATCATGGATATATTGCAACTAGTGGATATATGGAGGCTTAAATATCCTGACCTTGTGAGATATATAGTACATGGCGGAGGATCAATCATGCTAGTCATCTTGACTACTTTCTTATGTCATTCTCGTTGCCACCAAAAGTTTAAAAAGTGTTGATAGGGAACAGAATGCAGTCGGACCATCAGATAATTGGCATATACA
Organism: Oncorhynchus masou masou; assembly: GCF_036934945.1. Classification (NCBI taxonomy): domain Eukaryota; kingdom Metazoa; phylum Chordata; class Actinopteri; order Salmoniformes; family Salmonidae; genus Oncorhynchus; species Oncorhynchus masou. Next base: position 39,831,912 of record NC_088244.1, on the reverse strand, counting down.
TTACACTTACAGAATTTCCACTTGGGCAATGATATTGGAAATGTAATCAAAGCCTTTTGGATTACTTAAAATAACTTATAGCTGACTTTTTCCAACAAAACATAGGTACAGCAGATCCATTTATTATATGAGACACGTTTAAATGTGCCTTTAGAGGCCATGAAAATCTATACTCATATTTAAAACAAAATCAATTTAGGTTAATTGAGTTCATAATAGAGGGACTAACAGTACAGATAGATAGCAATTAAAACTGTACCATAGAGGCACAGAATAAGCAAGAGGAAAAACAAAAAGAACTGGAGGAACTTATTCAAGAAAGATCAGGTGTAATATATTGTAAAAAATAAAGTGAACTGGATGGAATATGGGGGATAATGAACCAAATTATTTTTGAACCGTCAAAATAGAAATGCTAGTCACCCATCATTCACCAAACTATCTTTTGAAAGTGGAAGCAAAGTACTTCCAGCATATGTTTTTGTTTCATTCTTCTCCATCTCCACTAAACCATAGTTAATTGTACAGATGTTTTTTCTATGAATAATTAACAGCTGTACAGAAAGACTCATGTGAAGGCCAAATTACAGAGGAGAAACATCTTGATGAAATTAAAGCCTTTTAAAGACGGGAAAACTCCAGGGCTGGATGGCATACCAGTTAAGATACATCAAACCTTTTTGGATGTTCTCATAGGACCGTTATTAGCATGTTTTAACCACTCCTAAAAAAAAGTGTCATACTCAACAAAAAGGTCTGATTTCACAATTGCTGAAACAATATATAGATCCAGTCCATTCAATAAATTGGAGGCCCCTTACACTTCGGTATGAGCAAAATACCAAGCGCATAAAATTAAAAACGCATTGTCGGATATTATTCAGCCTAATCAGATTTTTTTTTTTACATGGACAATACATTGGAAATAATATAAGACAAGTACTGGGAACAGTAGAACACTATGAAAAATCTGGGATACCAGGTCTGGTATTCATAACTGACTGAAAAGGCTGGAGTGAAGCTTCACCTTCCAACAGGACAACGACCCTAAGCACACAGCCAAGACAACGCAGGAGAGGCTTCAGGACAAGTCTCTGAATGTCCTTGAGTGGCCCAGCCAGAGCCCAGACTTTAACCCAATCAAACATCTCTGGAGAGACCTGAAAAAGCTGTGCAGCAACGCTCTCCATCCAACCTGACAGAGCTTGAGAGAATCTGCAGGGAAGAATGGCAGAAACTCTCCAAATTCAGATGTGCCACGCTTGTAGCGTCATACCCAAGAAGACTCAAGGCTGTAATCGCTGCCAAAGGTGCTTCGACAAAGTACTGAGTAAAGGGTCTGAATACTTATGTAAATGTAATTGCCGGCTGTCCTGCCTTGACTTACCTTTTGCCTGCCCCTTGTACTATAATGAACTCTGAGACTCGTACTATCCGCCTCCTGTGTCTGCATCTAGGTCTTAGCCCGAGCCTTGATAATTATAGCATTTCTCCTTTGCCAAAATAATCCAATCACCTGACAGGTATGGCATATCAAGAAGCAGATTAAAATCATGATCATCACACAGGTGCACCTTGTGCTGGGGAAAATCAAAGGGCACTCTGAAATCTGCAGTTTTGTTACACAACACAATGCAACAGACATTTTGAGTGAGCTTGCAATTGGAATGCTGACTGCAGGAATGTCCACCAAAGCTGTTGCCAGAGAATTGAATGTTAATTTCTCTACCATAAGCCTGCCTCCAACTTTGTTTTAAAGAATTTGACAGTACGTCTAACCGGCCTCACAACCGCAGACCACATGTAACCACGCCAGCCCAGGACCTCCACATCCGGCTTCTTCACCTAAGGATCGTCTGAGACCAGCCACCCGGGCAGCTGATGAAACTAAGGAGTATTTCTATTTGTAATAAAGCCCTTTTGGGGGGAAAAACTCATTTGGATTGGCTGGTGACTGATGACTGATTTCCTTATATGAACTTCAACTCAGTAAAATCTTTGTAATTGTTGCATGTTGCATTTATATTTTTATTCAGTATCCTGCGACCAAAAAAAAGCTACATATAGACAGTACCAAAACAAATGATCTAATGAGTCTGTCTCTTCGTGACCTAAATCTGCAGGGGTGGGATTGTTGTATCCCCTATACAGTGCAATAGGAAAGTATTCAGACCTCTTGACTTTTTCCACATTTTGTTACATTACAGCCTTATTCTAAAATGGATTAAAATGTGTTTTTTTCGTTCATCAATTTACACACAGTACCCCATAATGACAAAGCAAATACAGGTTTCTAAAATGTTTTGCTAAATTCTATAAAGTATATATATCACATTGTGTCCAGCCAAACACGTAAGTATTCAGACCCTTTACTCAGTACTTTGTTTAAGCACCTTTGGCAGCGATTACAGCCTCGAGTCTTCTTGGGTATGATGCCACAACTTGACACACCTGTGTGCCAAGTCTGAGGTCCTGAGAGCTCTGGAGCAGGTTTTCATCAAGGATCTTTCTGTGCTTTGCTCCGTTCATCTTTTCCTCAATCCTGACTAGTCTCCCAGTCCATGCGCGGAAAAACATCCGCACAGCATGATGCTGCCACCACCATGCTTCACTGTAGGGATGGTGCCAGGTTTCCTCCAAATGTGACGCTTGGCATTTAGGCCAAAAAGTTCAATCTTGGTTTCATCAGTGCAGAGAATCTTGTTTCTCATGGTCTGAGAGTCCTGTAGGTTCCTTTTGTCAATCTCCAAGCAGGCTGTCATGTGCCTTTTACTGAGGAGTGGATTCCGCCTGGCCACTCTACCATAAAGGCCTGATTGGTGGAGTGCTGAACTCTGGAGCTCCCTGATCAAGGCCCTTCTCCCCGATTGCTCAGTTTGGCCGGACGGCCAGCTCTAGGAAGAGTCTTGGTGGTTCCAAACTTTTACATTTAAGAATGATGAAGGCCACTGTTTTCTTGGGGACCTTTAATGATGCAGACATTTTTTGGTACCCATCCCCAGATCTGTGCCTCGAGACAATCCTGTCTCGGAGCTCTACGGACAATTCCTTCCACCTCGTGGCTTGGCTTTTGCTCTGACATGCACTGTCAACTGTGGGACCTTATATAGACAAGTGTGTGCCTTTCCAAATCATGTCCAATCAACTGCATTTACCACAGGTGGACTCCAATCAAGTTATAGAAACATCTCAAGGATGTTGGAAACAGAATGCACCTGAGCTAAATTTCGAGTCTCATAGCAAAGGGTCTGAATACTTATGTAAATAATGTATTTCTGTTTTCTATGTTTTATAAATTTGAAACAAATTCTATAAACCTGTTTTTGCTTTTCATTATGGAGTATTGTGTGTAATTTTTTTTTATTTAATCACTTTTAGAATAAGGCGGTAATTTAGCAAAATGTGGACAAAGTCAAGTGGTCTGACTACTTTCCGAAGGCCACTGTAATGGAGAACACAACTTTATTCTCATAATGAATTCATGAAGGGGAAAAAGGAATAAATTAACCCCTTTTTATAATGTACCATAAGCAGACATATAACGCCTTAGTTATGAGATAGGTATAATGCATGGGGTAAGCACAGGGAGCGATTATTTTAAAAAAAGTTCAAAATGGTTTATGTCCCAAATCGCACCCTATTTCCCATTTGCTCTGGTCAAAAGGAGTGCACTATAAAGGGAATAGGGTGCCATTTTGGACACACTCACATGATGGCCATCTCACCTGACATGTGTCAACCCCCCCAGTCTCAGAGCCAGCACAGATCATACCATTCCTGATGTAACTGTTGTACCAGTCTATCCGATTACAAGTATTTCTCTCAATCAGCTTCTCCTCAACTTCCTGCAGTATGCCCATCGGCTTTTCTAAAGAGAGACCAGACACACATGCTGTATTCATCTACTGCTAAATTCAACATTCAGCACTGGTGTGCCCTTGAGCAAGGCTCTTATAGTCTGGTCCCAGATCTGTTTGTGCTATCATGTCAACTCCTCGTCATGATGGCACAAACAGTTTGGTACCCAGGCTAAGGCTCTTAACCCCTAAACTGCTATCCACCCAGGGGCACTGAACTATGGCTGATCCTGTGGTTCTCTCAAATGGGTCTCTTTGTGTTATACGGGGGGTTGAGAGCAGTGCAGGAGACCAGCTTCCGATGTTACAGTTTGATTAATAAAGATAATATTGCACTGTATTGTAATTTCCTAATAGATCCCACACAAACCTTTGAAATAAGTGCTGCCCCAGCTACTGACAAAACACAGGTTGAGGTTTAAATTTAATTCCTCCATCTCGTCTTCCACTGTACAGACAGGCTGGACAAAGTCAGTGTTCTCCAGTGGAGAGCAGAGACGGAGAAGAGGTAGGTCACTGGAGTAGCTGGGGTGGTCAAACTCATGAGTTCGGACCTCTGTAACATAGCGCTGTTAGCACATTGAGTTTTGCCAACGTACGTAGACTGGACATCCTATGGGGTCTAGGTGCAGCAGAAAAGAGAGTTGGGGTGAACAACAAAAAGCAGAAAAGTGATAGCAGATTTTTTACATTGAGCAATGACTAGGAAAAATGGCAGCATGTGTGTGTCGGTAACTCATGTCATTTCAAAGTGTTATAGGATTGTTTTATTTGGCCTAAACAATTAACAAAATAGTAATCTGAAAGGTGTAGCCAAGCCTGCATGTATCAGTGGCACTGTCAATTACCTATCTCAAGTAATTATACCTTTATGACTTTTTTGGATTTATCTGCTTTCAGTAATTCCTTTAGCCTATACCAATATATATATGTGCTCTTGCCAACTACATTGCTGTCGTTGTCCAGCCAAACACATGGCGTGACAAGGAGTTGGCATGATAGCGCAATCAGACTGGCATTCAGGCTAGGATTTATCTAATAACAATATATGCTAAATATAGGCTGCCTATTCTTGCAGGCCTGTAAATGACTCACGGAACGACTGTGAAGCAGTGAGCACCCAGAGGTTGTTGAGGATAGTCCCGCCACAGAGGTGCCACGACTTCACCTGCACGCTGGCCTGCCAAGGCCAAGCACCACAGGTGCATCACGCCCTCCAACAACACGTGACCCTCCTGGAGCGTCTGCCAACGGCCGCTGTCAGCATGCAATCATTAACAACACCGAATATTGGACGTTTAGAATGTACATTTATGTTTCAGTTCAAGTTTTGATTTATATTAGAAAGGGGGAAGATCTCCCATGTGTCAGTTAAATAGAATCAGCGTTCGCGTCATGGCAACTTTGAGACACATTCAGGCCACGTTCAAGCATCATTTAGCGCCGGCTCCAAGTGCAAACCCTAGCCTACTCGTTGCGAACAAGTCTACGACTTACTTCCCGGTGCTGAAACTTCAGACAACAATACACTTATATACAGGGCACATAGAAAGATTCCAAATGCCCTAAAGTCCATTACTTGAGTGAGGAAATGTAGGCTAGATGGACTAAACTGACAGGTGGATCCAATCGGGGGTTCATTCATTGATTCCTTCATTGATTGTTTCAAAGTGTCGACATTGTGACGTAATACCACGTTTGGTCACTCTTCAATTAGTACTGCAGGCTTGTAAAAAAACGGGGATAATGTTGATACCCTTGAACAATGTTATAGGTTTATCCTACCATAGCCTACAATCTAATTTCTGATTTTGCATATCCTTATTTGCAACGAATTGTAGGCCCAATTTCAAGTTTCTCATGTAATCATTTTAGTAAAATATTCCTGTAGGTCTATACCAACAACTCATTACTTTGCCTACCATGTACCATGTAAGCCGCGTATCATCCATCAGAAATCTTACAAGACTGTAAAAAGTGGTCCACACCATGTTCAGCTGATATGGCTTGGCTCATTAAGTCGCCGTGCCTATGTTGAACGTCTTATAGGCTAGTCTTCTTTTAACGATTTCACATCTCGTGGAGGTATTTGAGCAAATGTTAGATAACAATTCACCTGTTTATCATAGGCCTATTTTTAAGCGAAGATGAATGGTGGTGGTGGTCACTGATTTCTTCAGTGAAAGGCACTTGGCGACACTCCCTTACATTTCTGCTGAGAGTCATCAATTATGCAGCCAGGGTAGCTGCAAGTACTGAGAGGGAAGATAGCAGCAACAATATGGCGACAACCGCAGTTTCTCCCGAATCTTTTCGACATCTGCAGTCCTACAACGCCTTTCTGGGTTCCTTGTAACGCTTATAAAGTAGGTGAATTCTTAGCTTTTTCTAAAACGGTTGCATGTTTTGACGAATCGGTTGGTTATAGTCTGTCAATAGCCTTATAAAAATGTCGCAGAGCCGCTCTCTGACCAGCATTTTTTGTTGTTGCTTGAATAGGCTGCCTGCCAGAGCCTAAACCAGATTCCCGTTATATTTAAGCTTAATCGATATATTGCTAATTTCTTTCACAGAGCTAACCATAATATTGTTCAGATAAATAGGAAAAAATATGAGGTGACGATGTCCCCGATTTTGACTGCTTAAAAAACTAAACGATTACATTTAAAAAAAAAATCTAAATGTATGATTATCAAACGAAAATGAATGATTTCGTGCTTAAATTTGTATTTATTTTCGTGACAGTTGTGCCACGCAGCAAATATGGGCCAATGTATGGCGATTAGAACCAGTAGCCTAATGTGATAGCCTAATTCTCTCCTCCACCATGCATTTAAAAAAAATCATCCATCTATTCTAGCCTATTCTAACATGTAGGGGGGTGGGGGGTGTTGGTACCAGAGTCTTTCAAACGGTGCCGCTATCCTTCACACATCTTTTTCATCCACCTTTCATCTAAAAAAATATATAATCAAAGCAAGAATCTTATTACCGTTGTAATTTCGTTGCATACACATACCCTGGTATCGACCTGGTGGTCGACATGGCTTTACGGGTGTGGTAGCCTACATACTGTATCTCCTTCCTTCAAGGAGCCTATTTTAGGACTAGGCAGCGTGTTAAACGCTCAGAATATCCTAGAAACACTGAATTATTGGAGAAAATGATGGAGAACAATATTTTTTTCTTGAGTAAATGATGTTGATGGCGACAAGGTAGGACTATGTGTTCGAGATGGGACTTTTGCTCCGTGGAAAAACCTGAGCATAACATAGAAACCACCCACTGCAGCATTTCGCAGTGTTTCCTAGGCTCTGATGGGCCGCACTTTTGGGTAGGCTGCTGCTAAACGTGTGCATCGCAATATCTCTGCACGATGCTTGTCATGCCTTATTATGTAAAGCCTACAAACCGACTTTGTAATTCGATTGGCAACGATAGAATGATCGATATTAATGTTTATACATCAGAACAAACACACCATTCAGCAATAGCTCGCCTATTGCGCCTGTGAAAATGAGATTAGATAACAACGATACAGTGGCCTAGTGTGCATGTCTTTGCCAGGGAGATTGGTGTCATTGAGCTTATAATATAGTAAACAATAGTATAAACTGAAATTGATAGGGCCATCGACTACCAGAAATAATGGCAGGTGGTGCAACAACCCACAGAGACCTGCCTGCTTCTTTACAGAATATAGATTGCCATCATACCATGACGCCGAATGTGTAGCCTAGGGTATGTTTGGAAAATTAAAGGGGTGGTCATTATGTAAGGGCTTTTTAGGTAGCCTAAGGACATTTGGCCACCGGTTTACATGTGAGACACGGTCGTTAACGGGAAAAGCTGCATGGTGCTCTCTGTCTGAAATGGTTACATAAAACATGCTGGTGCACCGCTACTGGATGAAACAAAATTGCTGAAAAACGGTTAATTTCGTATGTCCCATTGGGTCCAAGTAAGAATAGAATGAGGGATGGTTGCTATCACATTATGCTGATGCATAGCCTTATTTTACACCAGCCAGTGTGTAACATTTAAGTCGGTAAGTAAAACGCTGTAGCCTAAACAACCATCATGTGCTTTTTGATCTTGCTTGATGAGTTAAGTGTTTGTTTTATCAACGTGACATATTTAATTATCGGATTATACCACACCTGCAGCCCATATCCTTGTTAGGCGACAGGGTAATGGCTTACTATGTCTATAGGCTCATGGCCTGCATGCATCCCAAAATCTTGTTGTCTTGTTTGTCCTGTCATCTATATCCCTTTTGAGTGTAAAGCAATAACATAAAAAGAGTGACGAAGTTGATATCGCATTAAAACGGCTATTTTGTAACCTGATATTTCAGCCGCTAGTCCCCTTCCTTGCTCGATCTTGTGGTGCTGAAATGGACAGCGCCCGTGAGAAGCGTGAGATGAGGGATTGGAATGCAGCTTTCCTTCTCTTATCTCCGATTTTCGGCTGCAATATGAGATTTTAGCATTTTCTAATTGTTTCATGAGCTGTAAGGTCAGTTATGTTGTCAATCCCTGTAGTTAGTTATATTGTGCAAAGGCAAACAACACAATTATACAATCTCTACAGTGGACGAGCATTCAGCATGAGAACAAACCCTGACATTTTTGTCATTTGTTGAATCGAATCTTTAATTTGAAATCGTGAGATTTATACAACGTTATTCATTGCAATATGTTAGCAGGAAGTTTCGATATTTACAGGTTTCTAAATGATGAATGATAGGCCCATTTTGGATGTAGGCCTGGGCCTCATCCTCCTTCGACCTTCTGGGTCTGATGAGAGATCTGATTCAGAGGTTAGATATAAACCTATACAGAATGTGTAGGCTATAGACTGTACCATTTGTAAAATGTGCGATTTGTTCTGATATTTGTTTAACATACCTGTAATCTGGACAGCATGATTTTGCTATATGGACAGAAGTACCCTCCTGGAGACGCTTTGAAATGGTCTTTTGACAGATGTGATGCCCCGGCATGATTCTGTACTAATGTCATGTACGGTACAGTATCCTATTATGTGAGGTATGATGTGGGAAATAGATCTACTGAATTGCAACTGAATTGGGGCTGTTTTGATACTTTCTTAAGGAAATTCAAAGCAAAAGTATAGTTATACTGTTTTGGGACCCCATAAGCAAGCTACTGTAAGACAGTGCCAATGTAAGTGGAAGTTCTGGTATTTTATTAGTGGGATTAAACTGTGTAGTGACAGTGTGTCAGAGTTTTGCTCTGATTAGTCTCTCTCTCTCTCTCTCTCTCTCTCTCTCTCTGTGTGTGCGTGCGCGTGCGTGTGTGTGTGTGTAGGCTCTCAATGTGTGCTCTCAGGCAAGGGAGGGACTGCTGCTGCTGGCTCATTCATCCCCCTGACCGCTGTCTTAGTATCTTCATCCTTTTTGCTTAAGAGTCACGCGTCCCAAATGGTACCCTATTCTCTGCACTACTTTTGACCAGATTCCTATAAGCACTGGACTACTTTTGACCAGATTCCATTAAGCGCTGGACTACTTTTGACCAGATTCCTATAGGCACTGGACTACTTTTGACCAGATTCCTATAAGCACTGGACTACTTTTGACCAGATTCCATTAAGCGCTGGACTACTTTTGACTAGATTCCTATAAACACTGGACTATTTTGACCAGATTCCATTAAACGCTGGACTACTTTTGACCAGATTCCTGTAAGCACTGGACTACTTTTGACCAGATTCCTGAAGGCACTGGACTACTTTTGACCAGATTCCTATAGGCACTGAACTACTTTTGACCAGATTCCTATAACACTGGATTACTTTTGACCAGATTCCTATAACACTGGATTACTTTTGACCAGATTCCTATAACACTGGACTACTTTTGACCAGATTCTTATAGGCACTGGACTACTTTTGAAAAGAGCCCTATGGGCACTAGTCAAAGGTAGGGCACTATGTAAAGGGAATAGGGTGAAATTTTGGCTGCAGGCAAAACTACGAATACAGTATAGCCCTAAAAGCATGATGTCATCCCATGATCATGTAGCATCTCATGTAGCCATCTCATGTAGAATCTCATGCAGCATCTCATGTAGAATCTCACATAGCATCTCATGTAGCCATCTCATGTAGCATCTTTAGCTCTGTCAAGTAAGTGTCTATATTGTCAAACTAGGAAACATGACCCTATGAATGCACTTATGAGGCAAAACATTGTAAAACATTTTTTACCTTTAATCAAACTGGGAAAGACCCAAAAGGTAAGAAACCTTTTTTACGAGGGGAAGCCTATGAATGATAGGCTATGCATTGTGCTGCTGTTGTAAAACAGATTCTGTTGTACTATAGTGTGTCTGTGTATTCTCTGAATCAGCAGGAAATACAGGTCAGTGGAAGGTATTTCCTTACAGTTACACATCCCATTAGTCTTTTGTGGTCTGCTGGGTCTGTTGCCAGATGGGTCTCTTATTGCCTGTATTGGCACAGAGATTCATGACATGACACATTTCTATACTACTACTATATTATTACCATAATATTATTGTGTTTCCTACATTGGGCCAAGCATGGTTAGCATGGATTGTGACAGTGAGAAACTTATAAATTTCATAAAATGAAATGGCAAGTATTCTAATTCTATGCTTGCCATATGTAGACAATATTAGTGTTTTATACTGGGTTGGTAGTCAGGATGAAGCTCCTCCTCCAAGACGCTACCCATCAAATCCTTTCATCATCGTAATAATATCCTTTGAATATTCATATTCCTTTCAGTAAGTTGACACATCTCTGATTTCAACACGCCTGAATCAACCACACCTTTTAAAAATGATGCAGTTAGTATCTTCAATTGATAATGAGCACAAATAATATATCAATCTGAGTAAAACGCTATTGAGTAGTTTCTACCCCCAAAATACTTATCTTTTTAAATTTTAATAAAACACAAAGTGTCACCTATAGCACTTAATGGCTTCCTCACAAATGGCACCCTGCTTCCTGTATAGTGGACAACTTTTGACCATTGGGCTATGTAAACTATATAGTGACTAGGGTGCCATTTGAGATGCAGACAATGATCAAACCTACTTGTCATATCTATCATAGATGAAAGCCATTGACTCATATTTGTTCCTTCTTTCTACATCTGTAGTGTGTTTCGAAAATAGCAGCATCATTATTTGATGTTTTCGTTGGCATTTTTAGTTTGATGATCTCACATTAAAACCCTTATCTCTCATTCAGTGTTAGTGTCTGGGGGCCCGTACCAAATGGTACCCTATTCCCCACATAGTGCAATACTTTGGACTAAGGCCCATAGAATTCTGGTCAAAAATAGTGCACTATATAGGTAATAGGGACACATTTGGGACACACATTCTGTTCTTTTCTTCTTCTGTCAAGACTAGACTGTACTGGTCCATTTCTGTGATGGCTCTGCTGTGACAGAACTAGAAATACCTTCTCATGCTCTGAGGCTCTTCCTTACTGTAGACAAACAGGGAGAGAGTATCTGCACCCAAAATGGCACTCTATCCCCTATATAGTGCACTACTTTTCACCAGGGCACATAGTGCATGCACAAAAAGAGTTACACTCAGTAATAATAATGATAATACTTCCAGTTCATACAGATACATCTTGCTGTTATGATAATTCATGTATTACATTTACAAAAAATGCAAAAAATTATTCAAACCATTTAATATTTTATGCCTTTTATTTTCAAGAAAAATACATAGAAAACTCAAGGGCCTCAACTCCTCTCTTGGCTCAATTGTTCTTCTTTCTCCTCCTCTCTACTCTCTCTCTTTGGCCCCCCAGAGCTGGTTACAGTGGATGGTACAATACTTGATGACCAAGTAGCTGCAGGATGAAAACATGGCTGCACCCCTTATGGCACCACCAGGACCTGACAGCTTCAAGTATTTTACCGCGGAATCATTGGCTAACATCGAGCTCCGGATCAACGAGGAGAAGAACAAACCGCCGCCCAAGCAGGACAGCAGTCACCGTGACGACGACGATGACAACAAACCCAAGCCCAACAGCGACCTGGAGGCTGGGCGGAATCTGCCCTTCATCTATGGCGACATCCCTAGTGGAATGGTGGCGACACCACTGGAGGATTTGGACCCCTTTTACCAGGCTCAGAAAGTAAGTGAGAAACACACCTCCTCCGTGTCCCCTTCTCTATCACACGAACACACACACATCCCTTCTTGCCCTTGCTTTTTCTCAACACCTTACATCAAAGATACAGTGCCTTCTGAAAGTATTCAGACCCCTTGACTTTTTCCACAGTTTACGTTACGTTACAGCCTTATTCTAAAATTAATTAAATTGTTTTTTCTCTCATCAATCTACACACAACACCCCATAATGAACAAAAAAAGGTTTTTAGAAATTTTAGCAAATGTATAAAAAACATACCTTATTTACATAAGTATTCAGACCTTTTGCTATCAATCAATCACATTTATTTATAAAGCCCTTCTTACATCAGCTAATATCTCAAAGTGCTGCACAGAAATCCAGCCTAAAACCCCAAACAGCAAGCAATGCAGGTGTAGAAGCACGGTGGTTAGGAAAAACTCCCTAGAAAAGGCTGGAACCTAGGAAGAAACATGGAGAGGAACCAGGCTATGTTGGGTGGCCAGTCCTCTTCTGGCTGTGCCGGGTGGAGATTATAACAGTACATGGCCAAGATGTTCAAATATGACCAGCACGGTCAGATAATAATAATCATAGTGGTTGTAGAGGGTGCAACAGGTCAGCACCTCAGGAGTAAATGTCAGTTGGCTTTTCATAGCCGATCATTCAGAATATCTCTACTGCACCTGCTGTCTCTAGAGGGTTTAAAACAGCAGGTCGGGGACAAGGTAGCACGTCCGGTGAACAGGTCAGGGTTCCAGAGCCGCAGGCAGAACAGTTGGAACTGGAGCAGCAGCACGACCAGGTGGACTGGGGATAGCAAGGAGTCATCAGGCCAGGTTGTCCTGAGGCATGGTCCTAGGGCTCAGGTCCTCCGAGAGAAAGAGAGCGAGAGAGAATTAGAAAGAGCATACTTAAATTCACACAGGACACCGGATAAGACAGGAGAAATTCTCCAGATATAACAGACTGATCCTAGCCCCCCTACACAAATGTTGCAGTATAAATACTGGAGGCTGAGACAGGAGGGGTTTGGAGACACTATGGCCCAGTCCGACGATACCCCCGGACAGGGCCAAACAGGCAGGATATAACTCCACCCACTTTGCCAAAGAACAGCCTCCAAACCACTAGAGGGATATCTTCAACCACCAACTTACTATCCTGAGACAAGGCAGAGTAGAAGATCTCCCGGACAGGAAGATCACGTCAGTGACTCAACCCACTCAAGTGACGCACCCCTCCTAGGGACAGCATGGATGAGTGCCAGTGACTCAGGGTTTGAGGCAGAGAATCCCAGTAGAGATAGGGGAACCGGCCAGGCAGAGACAGCAAGGGAGGTTCGTTGCTCCAGTGCCTTTCCATTCACCTTCACACTACATCCAATATGGCGTAGCAGTGCAGACGTGTTTTGTTCGTCCTCTCGTGTACTTTTGTATTTTTTCATCTTTTTTGTATATGTTTAAATTTGATTTTCAATCTCTTCTCCATTTTAGTTAAATTATACCTTCCGGTAACCTGCCTCACCCAATGTGATACGGAACCGCTATTATTTTTAATTTCTAGACCTTATAGCAAGAACCATCTAGCCATCAGAAGCTAACCAGCTAATTAGCTACAAGCTATTTAGTCATTGTTAGCCACTGCTAGCGGCCATTACCTTCTGCACAGGTACCAGCCCTTTTTTTTAGCTTGGATAATACTCGCCAGCCTACCAGTAATGGACTGTCTCTCCACTACAACGCCGGATTCCTGCCGTAATCCCTGGACCATTCTCCTGATCTTCACAACTAGCTAGCACCCACCGAGTTACCCAGTACCGAAGCTATCCCTGAGGCCCACTTCCCAGCCTACTCAGTTGTTCACCGGGACTCCACCCAAACACGGCTATAACACACTACTCCACCGGATCCTTGCCGCAAGCTCTGGACCTTGGCACCGGATCACCGCTGCTACCGGGTGGCTATAGTGGCTAACGCCCCTGCCCCGAAGCTAGCACCATTTCGCCTTGAGCCAGGCGCATCTCCCGGATAGAAAACTAAATTACTACATCTACAATACCTCTTTCGCCATCTGGCTTGGATCCTTAGTCGACACGGCGCCCCGCCGCACCACCAAGACAGGTCTGCCGATGAATACTCCATCCGCTGTGCCTTCAACCGGCCTCCGTCGGACATTGGAGCAGATGTGTCTACTAGCCCCGGGCTACTAACTTTAAACGCCGTGTCGCCCGCGCGCTAGCGTAGTAGCGACTACTCTGCGGCTTCCCGGTTCCAACTATTGCTGCCCCCTGGACCCTATGATCACTTGGCTACATAGCTGATGCCCACTGGACTGTCCATTAATCACGCTACTACATTCTGTTTATTTAAAAAATATATATATATATGTATATATTTAAATCTGTCGGCCCCAGCAGCGAACTCAGGCTCTGTGTGTAGTTAACCGACCCTCTCTGCACATTCATCGCCAGTTTACCTGTTGTTGTTTTAGCTGATTAGCTGTTGTTGTCTCACCCGTTGTTGTCTTAGTTAGCTCTCCAAATAAACACATGTGGTTACTTTATGTCTCGCTGTATGTCTCTCTCATATGTCAATATGCCTTGTATACTGTTGTTTAGGTTGGTTATCATCGTTTTAGATTACAATGGAGCCCCTAGTTCCACTCATTATACCTCTGATACCTGCTTTGTCTCCCACACATGCGGTGACCTCACCCATTATAACGAGCTTATCCAGAGATACAACCTCTCTTATCATCACTCAGTGACTGGGCTTACCTCCGCTGTACCCGCACCCCACCATACCCAACTGCACATTATGCCCTGAATCTATTCTACCACGCCCAGATATCTGCTATTTTTATTCTTTGTCCCCAACACTCTAGACGACCAGTTTTGATATTCTTTAGCCGTACCCTCATCCTACTCCTCCTCTGTTGCTCGGGTAATGTGGAGGTAAACCCAGGCCCTGCGTGTCCCCAGGCACCCTCATTTGTTGACTTCTGTGATCGAAAAAACCTTGGTTTCATGCATGTCAACATCAGAAGCCTCCTCCCTAAGTTTGTTTTACTTACTGCTTTAGCACACTCTGCCGTGTCTGAATCCTGGCTTAGGAAGGCCACCAACAATTCTGAGATTTCCATACCCAGCATTTTCTGTCAAGATAAAACTGACAAAGGAGGAGGAGTTGCAATCTACTGCAGAGGTAGCCAGCAAAGTTCTGTCATACTTTCCAGGTCTATACAAACAGTTTGAACTTCTAACTTTAAAAAGGAACCTCTCCAGAAATAAGTCTCAAACTGTTGCCGCCTGCTCCCAGCTGTGCCCTGGACACCATTTGTGAATTTGGTCATCCCCCATCTAGCTTCAGAGTTCGTTCTGTTAGGTGACTTAAACTGGGATATGCTTAACACCCCGGCAGTCCTACAATCTAAGCTAGATGCCCTCAATCTCACACAAATCATCAAGGAACCCACCAGGTACAACCCTAAATCCGTAAACATGGGAACCCTCATAGACATTATCCTGATCAACTAACTATTGACCTCATCCCGTCAGTCGAGGATGCTTGGTCATTCTTTAAAAGTAATTTCCTCACCATAGATAAGCATGCTCCGTTCAAAAAATACAGAACTAAGAACAGATATAGCCCTTGGTTCACTCCAGATCTGAACGCCCTTGACCAGCACAAAAACATCCTGTGGCGGACTGCAATAGCATCGAATAGTCCCCGCGATATGCAACTGTTCAGGGAAGTCAGGAACCAATATACGCAGTCAGTCAGGAAAGCAAAAGCTAGCTTTTTCAAGCAGAAATTTGCATCCTGTAGCTCTAACTCCAAAACGTTTTGGGACACTGTAAAGTCCATGGAGAACAAGAGCTCCTCCTCCCAGCTGCCCACTGCACTGAGGCTAGGTAACACGGTCACCACTGATAAATCCATGATAATCGAAAATTTCAAGAAGCATTTCTCAACGGCTGGCCATGCCTTCCTCCTGGCTACTCCAACCCCAGCCAACAGCTCCGCCTCCCCCGCAGCTACTCGCCCAAGCCTCCCAGCTTCTCCTTCACCCAAATCCAGACAGCAGATGTTCTGAAAGAGCTGCAAAACCTGGACCCGTACAAATCAGCTGGGCTAGACAATCTGGACCCTCTCTTTCTAAAATGATCTGCCGCCATTGTTGCAACCCCTATTACCAGCCTGTTCAAACTCTCTTTGGTATCGTCCGAGATCCCTAAAGATTGGAAAGCTGCCGCAGTCATCCCCCTCTTCAAAGGGGGTGACACCCTAGACCCAAACTGTTACAGACCTATATCCATCCTGCTCTGCCTATCTAAAGTCTTCGAAAGTCAAGTTAATAAACAGATCGCTGACCATTTCAAATCCCACCGTACCTTCTCCGCTGTGCAATCCGGCTTCCGAGCCGGTCACGGGTGCACCTCAGCCACGTTCAAGGTACTAAACGATATCATAACCGCCATCAATAAAAGATAGGACTGTGCAGCCGTGTTCATCGACCTGGCCAAGGCTTTCGACTCTGTCAATCACCGTATTCTTATCGGCCGACTCAATAGCCTTGATTTTTGTCATGACTGCCTCGCCTGATTCACCAACTACTTTGCAGACTGAGTTCAGTGTGTCAGATCGGAGGGGATGTTGTCCGGACCTCTGGCAGTCTCTATGGGGGTACCACAGGGTTCAATTATCGGGCTGACTTTTTTTCTCTGTATATATCAATGATGTCGCTATTACTGCAGGCAATTCCCTGACCCACCTATATGCAGACGACACCATTCTGTATACTTCTGGCCCTTCCTTGGACACTGTGCTGACTAACCTCCAAACAAGCTTCAATGCCATACAACACTCCTTCCGTGGCCTCCAACTGCTCTTAAACGCTAGTAAAACCAAATGCATGCTTTTCAACAGTTCGCTGCCTACACCCGGCTAGCATCACCACCCTGGACAGTTCCAACCTAGAATATGTGGACAACTATAAATACCTAGGTGTCTGTCTAGACTGTAAACTTTCCTTCCAGACTCATATTAAACATCTCTAATCCAAAAGCAAATCTAGAACCGGCTTTCTATTTCGCAACAAAGCCTCCTTCACTCACGCCGCCAAACTTACCCTTGTAAAACTGACTATCCTACCAATCCTCAACTTCGGCGATGTCATCTACAAAATAGCTTCCAACACTCTACTCAGCAAACTGGATGCAGTCTATCACAGTGCCATCCGTTTTGTTACCAAATCACCTTATACCACCCACCACTGTGACCTGTATGCTCTAGTCGGCAGGCCCTCGCTCCATATTCGTCGCCAGACCCACTGGCTCCGGGTTATCTATAAGTCTATGCTAGGTAAAGCTCCGCCTTATCTCAGTTCACTGGTCACGATAACAACACCCACCCGTAGCACACGTTCCAGCAGGTATATCTCACTGATCATCCCCAAAGCCAACACCTTATTTGACTGCCTTTCCTTCCAGTTCTCTGCTGCCAGTGACTGGAACGAATTGCAAAAATCGCTGAAGTTGGAGACTTTTTATTTCCCACACCAACTTTAAACATCAACTTTCTGAGCAGCTAACCGATCGCTGCAGCTGTACATAGTCCATATGTAAATAGCCCAACCAATCTACCTACCTCATCTGTTTTTGTTTTATTTACTTTTCTGCTCTTTTGCACACCAATATCTCTACTTGCACATCATCATCTGCTCATTTATCACTCCAGCTCCTATGGCCTATTTATTGCCTACCTCCTAATGCCTTTTGTACACACTGTATATAGATTTTATTTTTTCTACTGTGTCATTGACTTGTTTATTGTGTTATTGGCTTGTTTATTGTTTACTCCATAAGTAACTGTGTTGTTGTCTGTGTCACACTGCTATGCTTTATCTTGGCCAGGTCGCAGTTGCAAATGAGAACTTGTTCTCAACTAGCCTACCTGGTTAACTGTGTTGTTGTCTGTGTCACACTGCTATGCTTTATCTTGGGCAGGTCGCAGTTGCAAATGAGAACTTGTTCTCAACTAGCCTACCTGGTTAAATAAAGGTGAAATACTTTTTTTTTAAACACTCCTGGGCCAGACTACACTCAATCATAGGACCTACTGAAGATATGAGTTTTAAAGGTCGAGACCGAGTCTTCGTCACTCACATGGATAGGCAGACCATTCCATAAAAATTGGGCTCTATAGGAGAAAGCCCTGCCTCCAGCTGTCTGCTTAGAAATTCTAGGGACAGTAAGGAGGCCTGCGTCTTGTGACCGTTGTGTAGGCATGTACGGCAGGACAAAAATCGGAAAGATGGGTAGGAACAAGCCCATGTAATGCTTTGTAGATTAGCAGTAAAACCTTGAAATCAGCCCGAGCCTTAACAGGAAGCCAGTGTAGAGAGGCTAGCACTGGAGCAATATGATCACATTTTTTGGTTCTCGTCAAGATTCTAGCAGCCGTGAGACTCGAAATTGAGCTTAAGTGCATCCTGTTTCCATTGATCATCCCTGTGGTAAATTCAATTGATTGGACATGATTTGGAACACACCTGTCTATATAAGGTTGCACAGTTGTCAGAGCAAAAACCAAGCCATGAGGTCGAAGGAATTGTCCGTAGAGCTCCGAGACAGGATTGTGTTGAGGCACAGATCTGGGGAAGGGTACCAAAGCATTTCAGCAGTATTGAAGGTTCCCAAGAACACAGTGGCATCCATCATTCTTAAATGGAAAACGTTTGGAACCACCAAGACTCTTTTTAGAGCTGGCCGCCTGGCCAAACTGAGCAATCAGGGGGGAAGGGCCTTGGTCAGGAAGGTGACACTCTGACAGAGTTCCAAAGTTCCTCTGTGGAGATGGGAGAACCATTTCTGCAACACTCCACCAATCAAGCCTTTATGTTAGAGTGGCCAGACGGAAGCCACTCCTCAGTAAAAGGCACATGAATGCCCATTTGGAGTTTGCCAAAAGGCACCTAAAGACTCTCAGACCATGAGAAACAAGATTATCTGATCTGATGAAACCAAGATTAAACTGTTTTGCCTGAATGCCAAGTGTCTAGTCTGGAGGAAACCTGGTACCATCTCTACAGTGAAGCATGGTGGCGACAGCATCAGGCTGTGGGGATGTTTTTCAGTGACAGGAAGACTAGTCAGGATTTAGGAAAGTATGAACGGAGCAAAGTACAGAAAGATCCTTGATGAAAACCTGCTCCAGAGTTCTCAGGACCTCAGACTGGGCAAACATACACCTTCCAACAGGATGATGACCCTAAGCACACAGCCAAGACAACGCAGGAGTGATTTCAGCACAAGTCTCTGAATGTCCTTGAGTGCACCAGCCAGAGCCCGGACTTGAACGCGATCGATCGAACATCTCTGAAGAGACCTGAAAATAGCTGTGCAGCAACGCTCCCCATCCAACCTGACAGAGCTCGACAGGATCTGCAGAGAAGAATGGAAGAAACTCACCAAATACAGATGTGCCAAGATTATAGCATTATACCCAAGACTCAAGTCTGTAATCGCTGCCAAAGGTGCTTCAACAAAGTACTGAGTAAACGGTCTGAATACTTATCTCTTTCCATTTTATTTATTTTTTTGCAAAAATGTCTAATAACCTGTTTTTGCTTTGTCATTATGGGGTATTGTGTGTAGATTGAGGGGGCAATGACTATTGAATACATGTTAGAATAAGGCTGTAATGTAACAAAATGTGGAAGAAGTCAAGGGGCCTGAATATTTTCCCGAAGGTAAGCAACATAGTAAGCAGCATGACTCAGGTCCTGTCCTGTGTAGAATGAGTCAGCTTCTGTGCAGGTTCGGCATTGTCAATGAGTTTTAACCTTATTCAGTTGGTTTAGAGGACAGGATTCCTGTCATCGATGGCTTTGGTGGTTTTGACAGTTTGATGTCAATATAGATATTTTATGCATATTTAAGAAATTATTTTTATATCAAAATACTGACACGTTGTCCAGTTGAGATATTTAATTAAACCACATAAAGGGGTTGTTCAGTCACATGATAAACTGTAGCCGACATTTACTGTAAGGCCCACTTTGTATATATTATTATTCAATTCCAGATATTATAAACCCATGACACAATGATCATGGCATCGTGTAAACTGGTGGTACAGGAGTTGCTTTTTGGCTCGTGATTGGTCTGTGCACAGTAGCTACTAGGGGTGTAACGGTACACGTATTCGTATCGAACTGTTCGGTACACGGTTCTTGGTTCGGTCCGCACTGAACCCGAATAAATACAGAAAAACTCAAGGGCCTCAACAATAGGTCAGCCTAGAAAATAATATATACAGTTGAAGTCGGAAGTTTACATACGCTTTGGTTGGAGTCATTAAAACTATTTTTTTCAACCACTCCACCATTTTCTTGTTAACAAACTATACTTTTGGCAAGTGGGTTAGGACATCTACTTTGTGCATGGTAGTTACCAGCAAACAGGTAGTACCCACAAACCAAAGCATAGGTTTTCAATGAATTGGCCAAAGCACCCTGTGCGTACTTAACAGTGACAGCCATTCCCATTACCCCAGAGTGGGAGATGTACCGTTCTACAGACACGCTCATGGTGCATTTGAAACCAAGTGGGAAGTGGGAATTTACCACAAATGATTGGTAAAAATCCACTTGAACGGCTCTAAAACTGGTAATTACTTGTGGGAAACTCGTCTATCATCCTGAGCACCCACTTCTCCCACATGGTGACCTCTGACGTCACCTACTAAGGAAATGGTTTCTATAACAGCATTTTTGGTAGTTAAATGCAATTATGTATAAAAAGCAATCTATGAATGTGGTTTTTGAACTCTATCATTTGTTTACAAGCATGATAGCTGTGCTTAAAGTTTATGGATGACACAGCTTCTTGGGCGTTAGCCAATTGACGTTTCTCAACGAGTTCAAATCACATGAATGTATCCAACTCGTATTTACAACTTCGCAACTGGCATCTCCCACATGGTTATTAACGCAGAATCAGAGTGGCAACTTGAGAGGCCCAACATAACAACCTGGTCACAACAGTAAATGTCATGGAAATTGTGAATGCTGAACATTGTGAATTGCATTTCATTTTCCTGCTGTACCGAAATGTGACCTCAAAACCACATTACCTACTGAATCGTGGGTTTGGTGAACCGGTACACCCCTGAAAGCTACATACAGTATATGTTTCATTATTATTATTATTATTCTGTACAATGCCCTGTCCCCGCTGTCCCCAAGGCATTAAAGTTTTAGTGTGCTTGAGTGCAGATTACTCTAGAATACTCTAGTTGTTGAGGTTCAGTTGTTGTACCTGCTTGTCTCCCCCATCTCTCCTCTTCCCTCTTCTCTGTGTCCACCTCGCTCTCCCTCCCTCTCCCCAATGGCTTAGAGGGCTACTGGGAAAAGGTTAATAGCAGACACTGTTCGTTGAAACACTGACGTTCCACATGACAGACTTTCCTAATTGTTCAAAAATGTATTCCTGCAGAAGAAATAAGGCAACGCAAACCAACAGAAATGCATTAGCGAGCTAACTTAAACAAGCAGTGTGGACAGTGTGTTTTTTATTTTACCTTTATTTAACTAGGCAAGTCGGTTAAGAATAAATTCTTAATTTCAACGGCGGCCTGAACAACTGCCTTGTTCAGGGGCAGAACGACAGATTTTTACCTTGTCAGCTCGGGGATTCAATCTTGCAACCTTCTGGTTACTAGTCCAACACTCTAACCACTAGGCTACCTGCCGCTCCAAGTGTAAGTGTGGCCTTGAAAATGGTTTTCGCCAATGCGTTACAGTAATAAAAAACA
Source organism: Oncorhynchus masou masou (assembly GCF_036934945.1). Taxonomy (NCBI): domain Eukaryota; kingdom Metazoa; phylum Chordata; class Actinopteri; order Salmoniformes; family Salmonidae; genus Oncorhynchus; species Oncorhynchus masou. The sequence continues at coordinate 39,810,077 of NC_088244.1, read as the reverse complement.
TAGCGCCGGTAATATGGGTCATATATTTTGAACAGTGTGGGCTAGAAACCATCCGTTTTCTCTCTACTAATTAGGGCTGGGAATTTCCAGGGACATCATGATACAAATGATTATCTTCATACTTATGTGCCAATATGATATATGTTGCAATTCTCACGATTCTATACGATACTGCCATTTTATTGTGATTCGATGTGCCAAACAAATTGCTCGAATCGCTTATCTGCTGCAGAAGGACAATAGAGAACCATGAGAACTCGTTTTGATCAATCATAGTAACAAAAGTGCTGACAACATGTTGGCTCACCATTTAAAAAGAAGATAATGGCGAAGGAGAAATACCAGATTTTTGGCGCAGGTACAGCCGACTAGCGCTAGCTGACGCCAACTACCCAGCAAAACGTTTGTTTAAAGAAAAAGTAATAAATCGTTCTCCCAAATACATATTCTAGGTCTTACAGCTAAATCTTTAGGAGCGTTTGCGACCAAAATGGTCACACATAGCTAACCTCTATGGAAGTTATTGTATTGGATGATGTAGAATTATGTTAAATTATATTCTAAAGAGCCCGCGTGCTCTAGTATATGTGTGTTTCACTTACGTCCCTCTCTCTATCTAGTACTGCCGACAGTTCTGTAACAAGCAAGTTCAGTGCACAAGACAGAAATTGTGTTCTCCTGATGAAATGTGAAAAACAGACACAGGGCCAGTAGAGGGAAGGCGAGCCAGTTTATAATCCACAGCCCAGCCACTCTGTTCTTGCCTCCCTCTCACATGAACGCAGGGATGAACGAGATCTATGTTTTTCGTCTCTGTTTTAGGTTATGTCTGAAATGCCACCTTTTCCCTACAAAGTGCACTACTTTTGACCAGATCCCTATACAGGATAGGGTGCTATTTTAGACATAACCTCTGTTTTACAACCACTCTCCCTCCCAGCCTTTTATCAACACCCCTCTCAGCTTTCAGCTAACAGGGGAATCTGATTATGGCCAGCATCAAGTCTTGTGCTACTGCCAAAGGGAATGGATCCTCATTGGCTAAGATTATAGCATCCCTGTACAGCCATGATGTGAAAACAGTTACTGCTTGAAGGGGCAAAAGCTAATGAAAGGGAAGTCATCCTCCCTGGGCTAAGATTCTTCCATCTCTGTAGCCTATCTACAGTTTCTTCAGCTGGAGAGTCGCGTATGGCTCGCGAGAATACTACAGCCATGATGGGAGAACACCATGTTATTGCTAGTAGTCATGAGAGACCATGTTATTGCTTTGGGGAATAATAAGCAAATGAAGGAAACACACCAACAGCCTGTGTACGGAGGATGGATGGACGGATGTGAGGAGAATATAATGTGGAGAAAGCTGGTCTGTCTCCCCTCCCCTGACACAGTACTGGCTCTGTTAGAGTGTGTCAAGACTGAGACTGGGAGAGAGAGGGAAGGGGCCGGCCAACGAACAGTCTGGCTGGCTGATGGTTGATGATGCAGCACTCTCTCAGCCTCACTGCTGTGTGGGGGGCTGGGGCTGGGCTATACTGGGACGCTGTTCTGACTCTCTGAGAATACTGATGCGTGTGTTCCCACTCCCAAATGGCACCCTATCCCCTTTATAGTGCACTACTTTTACCAGGGCACATATAGGGAATAGGATGCCATTTGGGGCGCAGATGAGAATCTTCATTCAAGGGTATCGCACCCTCTGTGTGTAGGTCAGTTTGTCAGAACACCAGGTCAGCCAACCTGGATGCGGGCTGGGTTGTGTTGGGCTGGGGCTAGGGCTAGGACTGGCCCATGCTATACTGTCCTGGGTTGAGTTGAGGATTGGCCAGGCTGTGCTAGCTAGATTGTGTTTAGCCTCGATTTCCTCACGTCCGTTCTCAACAGCCGAGTGATGAACGAGACAATGCAGTGTGGTAATGCGAGACAAGCTTGTGCCCGGGTATGGAATTTTGTCACTACCAGCCCAGTTTAATGGGAGGGAGGCTGGAAAGGAAGGCGGGGGGAAATGGAAGACGTGTGCAAGGATGCGTGAAAGAGTGGCATCACTCTCTTAGATGCACAAGCCCATGTTATTGAAATGTATTTCGCTGTGAGGAACCTTTGAGGTACACTTAGACTCAATCCCAATAACTCTCCCCTCACCCCTCCCCCTCATTTTTTTTGTGTCCCTCGAAAACGGAGCAACTAGTGATAGGGAGAGAAATAACGCTATGGAATAGGACATCACTACAATACTCACTCGCGAACAGCAGAAGCGGCTAGGATAGCCTACCACGCAATTCATTGACGACGTGCCTTGTGTTTTTCACAATGCCTATACTGGCGGCAGTAACAGCTTTCCTTATATTTCTCATGCAAAATGCATACTAACCATATGGGCAACATATACTATATATACAAAAGTATGTGGACACTTCACATTTGTGGATTCGGCTATTTCAGCCACACCCTTTCTGACAGGTGTATTATATCGAGAACACAGCCATGCAATCTCCATAGGAAAACATTTGCAGTAAAATGGCCTAACTGCAGAGCTCAGTGACTTTCAACTTGGCACCGTCATATAATGCCACCATTCCAACGGAGTCCAAGTAGAAACCTCTAGGACCAACAATGGCAAGGCCACACAAGCTCACAGAACAGGACTGCTGAGTCCTGAAGCGTGTAGCATGTAAAAATCATCTGTCCTCAATTCCAACAATCACTACCGAGTTCCAAACTGCCTCTGGAAGCAACGTCAGCACATGAACTGTTCGTCGGGAGCTTCATGAAATTGGTTTCCATGGCCGAACAGCAGCACACAAGATCACTATGCGCAATGCCAAGCGTCGGCTAGAATGGTGTAAAGTTCGCCGCCATTGAACTCTGGAAGAGTGGAAACGCGTTCTCTGAAGTGATGAATCACGCTTCACCATCTGGCAGTCCAACGCACAAATCTGGGTTTGGCCGATGCAAGGAGAAAGCTACCTGCCTCAATGCATAGTGCGAACTGTAAAGTTTGGTGGTTGGAGGAGGAATAATGGTCTGGGGCTATTTTTCATGGTTCGGGCTAGGTCCTTTAGTTCCAGTGAAGGGAAATCTTAATGCTACAGCATACAATGACATTCTAGAATCTTCTGTGCTTCCAACTTTCTGGCAACAGTTTGGGAAGGCCCGTTCCTGTTTCATCATCACAATGCCCCTGTGCACAAAGGTCCATACAAAAATGGTTTGTTGAGATCGGTGTGGAAGAACTTGACTGGCCTGCACAGAGCCCTGACCTCAACTCTATTGAACACCTTTGGGAGGAATTGGAATGTAGACTGCGAGCCAATATCAATCAGTGCCCGACCTCACTAATATTCCAACATTTCCTGGAAAGCCACCCCAGAAGAGTGGAGGCTGATTGTTCAAAGTAGAGTAGTACTGAATCAGGACATTCCATAATAACAGTTTGACATGTAACAGTCGCATTCCTTTCACTCATTTTCTGCCATTTCTTGGGAATTAACGATTAACCAGTGGAACCAATAAAAAATTAAAACCACTGTTCTGAACTAATAAACTCATAAAAAAATAAACGTTCTCTCACTGTCAACTGAGTTTATTTTCAGCAAACTTAACATGTGTAAATATTTATATGAACATAACAAGATTCAACAACTGAGACATAAACTGAACAAGTTCCACAGACATGTGAATAACAGAAATGGAATAATGTGTCCCTGAACAAAGGGGGATCAAAGGAGGGGGATCAAAATCAAAACAGTCACTATCTGGTGTGGCCATCAGCTACATTAAGTACTGCAGTGCATCTCCTCCTCATGGACTGCACCAGATTTGCCCGTTCTTGCTGTGAGATGTTACCCCACTCTTCCACCAATGGCACCTGTAAGTTCCCGGACATTTCTGGGGGGAATGGCCCTAGCCCTCACCCTCCGATCCAACAGGTCCCAGACGTGCTCAATGGGATTGAGATCCGGGCTCGTCGCTGGCCATGGCAGAACACTGACATTCCTGTCTTGCAGGAAATCACACACAGAATTAGCAGTATGGCTGGTGGCATTGTCATGCTGGAGGGTCATGTCAGGATGAGCCTGCAGGAAGGGTACTACATGAGGGAGGAGGATGTCTTCCCTGTAACGCACAGCATTGAGATTGCCTGCAATGACAACAAGCTGAGTCCGATGTTGCTGTGACACACCGCCCCAGACCATAACGGACCCTCGACCTCCAAATTGATCTCGCTCCATTGTACAGGCCTCGGTGTAACGCTCATTCCTTTGAGGATAAACGTGAATCCGACCATCACTCCAGTGAAGACCAATTTGTGTCAGTCCTGTCTGGTCTAGTAACGATGGGTTTGTGCCCATAGGTGACATTGTTGAGGTTGACGTCTGGTGAGGACCTGCATTACAACAGGCCTACAAGCCTTCAGTGCAGCCTCTCTCAGCCTATTGTGGACAGTCTGGGCACTGATGGAGGGATTATTCATTCCTGGTGTTACTCGGGCAGTTGTTGTTGCCATCCTGTACCTGTCCCGCAGGTGTGATGTTCGGATGCACCGATCCTGTGCAAGTGTTGTTACACATGGTCTGCCACTGTGAAGACGATCAACTGTCCATCCTGTCTCCTTGTAGCGCTGTCTTAGGCGTCTCACAGTATGGACATTTGCAATTTACTGCCCTGGCCACATCTGCAGTCCACATGCCTCCTTGCAGCATGCCTAAGGCACGTTCACGCAGGTGAGCAGGGACCCTGGGCATCTTTCTTTTGGTGTTTTTCAGAGTCAATAGAAATGCCTCTTTAGTGTCCTAAGTTTTCATAACTGTGACCTTAATTGCCTACCATCTGTAAGCTGTTAGTGTCTTAGCGATCGTTCCCACAGGTGTATGTTCTTGGTTCATTGAACAAGCATGGGAAACAGTGTTTAAACCCTTTACAATGAAGATCTGTGTATTTGGATTTTTTTACGAATTATCTTTGAAAGGCAGCGCCCTGAAGTTGCTGAGTTTATTTATACCAAACATTTTAGGGTCTCTACACATATTGGCTACATTGCTATGCATCCATTGGCATACTTTTTATCCTCCACTTCACAATAAGCAAAAATAGTTAGCTAGTTGACATTACTTCAGCTCAGTGGTGGGCCGTCAGGGCCAGCAAGGCCTCTGCTGGCCTAAACATTAACAGAATATAACATTTTTTAAAATATATTTTCCCACAAATATGTATTAAATTATTCCCCAGAGTAAGAGTTACACTCTTCATTGCATAGCTTTCCTCTTGATTGCACTGCTTCCAGCCCCAGGTTGAGATTTGGAGGGCTGGTCTTTATGTTAGATCCTTTATCCAATCATATTCAGCCATCATGTGTTGCCAGGGGTCTAAAATCTGCCCTCAGGTCTTCAGAATCAACAGTGCGGGAGCTTGTAGCTTAAAGTGAATGGAAATGAAAATTTAGTGTCAACCAATCAGCTTTAGAGTTGGCTATTGTACGCCTGCTGGCTGGCTCCAGTGTTACACAGAAGCCAGCTAGCAGGCGTAGTGCGTGCACGTCTTTTGATTGGATCACCAATATTGAGAGTCAAGTCCTATGGGCACTGGAAACTGAATTTGATAAACAAATTAATTTGCGTACTACTAAGCTGTTTTTTCAATCCACAATGGCGGAAGGAGGAGAAGATATCAATTTGGTCGAGGTAATAATTATAACGCCATTCTCAAGACAAACTTTTCAAGAAAAGTTAGACATTGTTAGCAGAGGTTGCCCGACGCTACAAAGCCTGTCACAGGCGGGAAAGGGGTTCGTTCGCCACTTTCAAAGTTCCAACTACGAGCGCTATTAATGGCTCACAGGCTCCGAGAAGCACTGCAAACTGTACTGCTGGGAATGCCTATTATTTGCAAGTGATCGATTTGGTGTTTGGAGCCACACTGGCTTTGCAAACTTGAGTTGTCTAACCAAGGCAGCAAAGAGACACCAAAGTACGGCTGGGCACTTACAAGCAATGGGGCTTTTGAAAACTTTTGGAGACACCCGAGTGGATCTACAGCTCAACGAACAAGCGTGCAGGGCAATTGAGCTGCACAATGAAAAGGTGAAGAAAAATAGGGAAATATTGAAAAGACTCATTGATTGTGTCATGTTTTTGGGTAAACAGGAAGTGTTTGTTTTTTTGGACTCAAAGTTTGTGGACCAGAAATGGATAGAAGAAGAATATTAATATAACTCTGTTGCACTCGACTATGTTCTTTCCTATTAGTTGAACTGTACTCTATTGTACTCTTCCCCTGCAATTCTCTAAATAAAAATGTCAATTTCAAGGTGACGCACAGCTTGGTTATACTGTTTATCTGTCTAAATGTATAGTGTCTAAAGCCATGGCATCATAATGATGGTAATAAGAGGTGGATTAATTCAGGTGGGACTGTGTAGGACCTCACTGAAGGCCCAGACCCCAGGCCCACGGCACGCCACTGCTTCAGCTGCATTGCTTGACAGATATCTTCAATCTCTAATGTTAGTGATAGAAATTCAGACTTTTTTATGAACAGCAAGGCAAGCTTACAAAATTGTTTTATTCAATTTGCAGTAACATTAAATGCTTTAGCTACATTCTTTACATCCACTGTGTTACACAAGATGGTTTGCTGGTTTGCTCAGGAGTACCTAAAAATGAATTACAATTCATACAAATGTCAAACACCCATGTAGCAAACTAAATGTATACGTATAGCTGGCTAATGTTAGCTAGCAAGATAGCTTGTAAAATAGTGATTTTCGTAAATGAACTTCATGACGAAAAAATATGCAGAATTGTTTGTCTACTTTAGCTAATATATACCTCTTAACTGTAATTTTTTTCATGATTCCTCATGAAGTTATAATGACTTACAATCATCTATTTTCTGTGACAAATGTTTTTTTTATAGATTAATAGATTTATTTAAACTATTTTCATAATTCCTTATTCATTGTGATAATGTGTGAGTAACCCTTTTAGAGCGTCCCGCGAATCTATGCCAGAATATTATTTTATAGCTCACGTAAAATAGGTCATTCATTTTTAATGGTTTGAGCTAGAGACAAGTGGTTTTCTGCATTGTAAAGGTGCAACCACTGACACAAAGCCATGCTCCGTTTGTTTCTATCGATGGCAGAGGCTGTGGTACAGCTAAGCCTAATCAGACTTGCCTGTGCTAATGGTTCTCATAGGCAAAGTAAAATTCTACAAATAACTTTGCTTGTTATGCGCTCCCCTCAAATTATACAAATGTAACAACATTTCTGAGCGCACCGGACTTGAAACAACAACGATACAGATGTAACCATGTGCTATTCAATCAGTGTTTCCCCTATGTTCATTTATCAGCGGCGGATGGTAAAACATTTAAGTGTTAACTTAAAAACCAGATATAAAGTATGTAGAAAAGCTATATTTTGTAAAATAACATCATCTTTGAAAATTAACAATCACCAAAATAGAAACTAGATAGTCAGGGAGAATCTAAAATTATAAAAAATATCATGGCATATCACCCCCCAATTGATTTAGTTATTATGTTTGAGTCACTCAGATAGCATATGAACATGGCATAAGCCATGACAGAATTGCAGGAATTTAGCTTTAAAACTCAACATTTTCTTTATAGCCCCATGGCAATTGCTAGAAATTACTGTAGCTTTAAAGTAACTGTCCATTGTTTCCAGATTTCTATGAAATACCACAGCTTTTCTGCGTTTGGATGGTGTGGGCGTACCCCAAAAACAGAATGGTGTGGGTGTATACCAGTCATTTTAAAATATGAATGTGTGTAGACTGCTGATTGATGGAGGATGATATCATTCTCTGAGGCAATAGCATTTTTGAAGCGGTCTGTTTTGGCCACACAGGCAGCCCAATTCAGATTTTTTTCCCCCACTAATTGGTCTTTTGACCAATCAGATCAGCTCCGTAAAAGATTTGATGTGATTGGTCAGAAGACCAATTCGTTTTTTGTCCAATTTATGCTTTGGCCAGAAATACGAATATAAGATTTGAAAAGTTCGATTTTCACTGGAAAGTTACTTTAAAACTTCGGAGACTTTGTAATGCCAACTACCAAAATGTTGTCAACGTAAAATTATGTATTTTCTCAACTTGTCTCATATATGTTCCTTCATCTAGAAATTATTATTTGGGCGTCTTCACTAAAAAAGGCTGCGGAGCTAGTTACACACACAGTGTATCACAAACAACTTTAGCATTTTAGCTAATTATCAACGTTGCAACTTTTTACTACTTTTGAACTACTTTGCAACTACTTAACATATTAACTAACACTTCCCCTAACCCTTTAACCTTAACCCTAACCTTAACCCATAACCCTAACCCCTAGCCTAGCAAACATTAGCCACCTAGCTAACGTTAGCATTGCCACCTAGCTAATGTTAGCCGCAACAAATTGCCATTTGTAACATATCAGCTGTTCTGCAAATTTGAAACATATTGTATGAATTTGGAAGTTGTAAGATATCATATGAAATGTAATTCGTAACATATCATACGAAATGGATGATGGACATCCACAAATTAATACATACCATATGAAACGTAACATATCATACTAATTAGAGAGTCCCAAATTTATGTTTACTATGTTAAGTCTACCTCTGAGTCCATGTTGCATAGAGAGGACCACAATGGAATTAGGTGAATTTAAAAAACAGAGAGAGGATGCTTGACATATGGAAACTGAGAGAGTGAATGACATAGGGGTGTGGTGGCTGGGTAGCGGATGGATGGATTGATTGATTGAAGAAGAGTTGAATTTGAGGATGTAAGCACTAAGCAACTAGCCCGGCTAGTTTAAGAGGTTAAATGGCCACTGCTGTCCTTCGGATGCATATCCTGCTGCTGCTGCTACTGCAAACAACCCTCTTCTGACCTGCCTAGTGCCTGGTGACTGGAGCTACGGTCAATGCTATCAGGAATCCTTGGGACATCCCAACTCTGACGTTAGCCCATTAAAGTTGACATTTAAAACGATAAGGGTCGAGGATATTAGGGTTAGCTAAGAGTTATGCTTAAGGTTAGGGTAGGGGTTTAGGGTAGGGACATCGCAAAGGATTCCAGATAGCACTAACCCTGGAGCTACATCGTTTGAGCTACTGCTTTTCTCTCTCTCTCTCTCTCTCTCTCACCTTTCCTCCTCACTCTGACTTTCCTTACCGCTCCTTCACCACTCTCCTTCCTTCCCTCTATCCTGCCCCCCCCCCCTCTCTCTCTACCGAGTCTACTGCTACTACTGCTGCTGCAGTTGCTTCTAGCCTGCCTAGAGCCTTTTGGTCTGCCTGTCTCTCTCCCTGTTCCTCTGGATTATAAAATTTTCAGTAGCTTTGCAGCAGTTTAGTCATGCGTTACAAAAAGGTCTCTTGCATGCGGGTGTGTCTGTGTGAGACTGTGTGTTGGTGGTGTGATGTCTGTGTGTGTGTTTGTGTGCATATGTGTATTGTGTTTGTTCATAAATGTGTCTCTCCTTACATGTAAGTGCATATGTAGCACAACTTGTGTGTGTGTGTGTGTGTGTGCACAAGCAACTGCTTCTTTCCAATGTAATGTCATATTGGTATTCTTGGCATATCTAAATGGCAATTGGTACATGTCCAAGTGTATCACACTACAGCTGGACCTGTGTGGTTGGCTTGTAATGTTCAGAATATATGACAGCATTAATGCCGCTGGCCCGCTATCCTGACCCATATATATATATATATATATATATACAGTACCAGTCAAAAGTATATATACACAAAAGTTTGGACACACCTCATTCAAGGTTTTCACCCGACTTCAACCCAATTGATATGGTTTGGGATGAGTTGAACTGCAGAGTGAAGGAAAAGCAGCCAACAAGTGCTCAGCATATGTGGGAACTCCTTCAAGACGGTTGGAAAAGCATTCCAGGTGAAGTTGGTTGAGAGAATGCCAAGAGTGTGCAAAGCTGTAATCAAGGCAAAGTGAGGCTACTTTGAAGAATCTAAAATCTAAAATATATTTTGATTTGATGAACACTTTTTTGGTTACTACATGATTCCATATGTGTTATTTCATAGTTTTGATGTCTTCACTATTATTCTACAATGTAGAAAAAATAGTAAAAATAAAGAAAAACCCTTGAATGAGTAGGTGTGTCCAAACTTTTGACTGATACTGTACATACAATACAGCTCCAGGAGTTAGCACTGTACTGTAGTTAGCACTGTACTGTACTTAATGACTTACTCAACATCACTCAACCCTGCCTTACTTACATCAGGCTCTGATTTGAATTACAATCAAATTAAGGTATGCTAGCCATGTGACTGAAACAAGTCAAGTCATATGATTTCCATCCTGTGTCATGTACAGTATTATTCCCCATAGCACTTTGCTATAATAACTGTACAATATTTCATACATAACTGTACAGGATGTATACAAAATTGCATGTTAGAGCAGGTCAGCTGAGGATGATATAGTGTGCTCGCGGTATATGGCCTCTCTCTCTTTTCTCTCCTCCTCTCGTCTCCTCTCTGTGAAAGACTAGATGGGGAGCCCAGTTTGAGGTCTCCCAATGGGGCTGGGACACTCTCTCCTCTCATCTCCTCTCTTCTGTCTTTGGGCTAAAACACTGGTCCGTGGTCTCTGCAAGGCGTAATGCAGGGAAGCCTTGTCTTGTTAAAAGCACAAGGGTACATATCACTTTTGCAAATGCACACAGGGTCTCATTAAAGTTTCATGCAAATTGTCATGTTTTATTGAAACAATTATGAGGTTATCTGCTGAAAGAGGTTGGCCAGCCCTTCCTCCTCCGTCGGTCCCTCTGCTTGCTTCCACTCCTTTCAAAACCACTACAGCCATCAACGGCAGGCAGGGCAGGACACAATGTAGAGGCAGGAGCTGAAACATTACGACATTAGGACATTTCTCTACACACTGCACATTTCCCGTTATGATTGGGTGAGAGGGGCTGATGTGTAAAACTCAGAGATTAGAGACTGCCTCTGCCCTGCATCGAGTTTGCTTGGTGGCCATTTTCAAGATGTTGCATAGTACAGTATTTCAACCCTGTAGTTTACCTATGTTGATCTGATGTAAGATAAAGTGGAGAATTAGAAAATTATAGATTTATGCTTTTTGTTAGTGAAATGTGATTTTTTTTTTTTTTTTTTTTTACACAAAACCAACAGTATATATTCTGGTGGAAGAGAATACTGGTATTGGGAATTTTCTGTTCAAATAATAGATGAATGTCTATATTATACATAAAAGTTTGGTATGATGTATGTTGTAGACTTGTGTTTTATCTGACATTTTTGTGAGCACATATGGATGGATGAACCACCTCTAGCTATTTTGGGTGTGCATGCCTTAAATGATTACTTCAATATTTCACTTCTCTGTTTCTCTTGATCCCTTTCTCGTTGTTTCTTTCTCTCCACAGACATTCATAGTGCTAAACAGAGGGAAGACAATCTTCCGCTTTAGTGCCAACCCTGCCTTGTACATCATAAGTCCTTTTAATCTTTTCAGGCGAATAGCTATAAAAATTTTGATACATTCATATCCTTTCAAATGGTGTCCTACCAGGAGAGACAACAGTCTTTCCTGTTCGTTTAGAGTATTCACGGTGATGTTGCTCCTTCTGTTTCTGCTGCATGCTGCTATTGCTGTTCATATGGCTACTGCTTCAGTGTTGGTAGTATAGACTGTATCATGTCATGGGTTGATGTTCAAAATGGCACCCTATTCGCTTTATAGTGCACTATATGGAATAAGCCAGGGTGAAGTTTTTGGATGCACAGTCAGCTCTATAGAGTCTGAAAGCTGCAGATATCAGCAAGGGCAAGACTGTTAACCACAGTGGGGAAAAATACATGGATATGCTCTTTAAATTGAAGATTAAACCACCAATGAGAATGGGTAAATGCCAAAGTAGATGATCCTTAATCTTGGAAAGAGTACATGTATGGTTTTACATTTAATCTATCCTTAACCTGACAACCATAAACCCTCTTACTAAGCCCCCTTGTAGAGGGGCTTCTAAAGTCTTCTAAAAAGAGGGATTACTTTTTCTTCTTTCCCTCTTTTTGGGAGACTTCTAGTATCTATTAACCCAGGCTAGCACCCAATGATTTCCACAGAAACCTTAGGTAACGTAGACATACCTATGTTTACGCTTACGGAACTGATCAGAGCAGATTGCTAAATTGGGAGAGGGGAGGAGTGGAGGGCTAGTGTAAGAGTGACTTCGATAAGAATGCAGGTATTAATCCAGTATTATTCAGTTATAGTGTATTAAGACTTGTTATGATAGATTACCCCCTTATAATGTATTATTTCCTCAGGATGACTCTCAGCCATGGAGAAGGAGAGGGAACTCTGACTAATAATGATGTCACATCCCGTCTTTAGATGTTAAAAGAAGGGATGGCTATTGTCTACCAATATAAGAGTAGGTCAGATGGCTTAGTCCATACATCCTACAACCATCGATCTATTAAGATGATGAAAATAGCACTGAAACTGATCCTCATTCGTGGTTCCTGAGCTGGGCACTGACTTATAGACATTATATATCGCTACAGACTCGACAGGTAGATGTATAGACATATCCAGTTACAAAATGTGTATTTGACCCACAGTCCATCCATGCACCCACAAGAGATTTGTGCTCGAATACCACAGACAATCTGTTTTGAAGTATTACTTAGAGATTTGAGAGTGAAATTAATATGGGGGTTGCTGCTATTTTAACAGTCACACAAATCCAGGCCTCAAAGTCATAAAGCTTCTCAGATTAGGAGTGCTGATCTCGAATCAGTTTTAAATTATAATGAATACAAATATATGGACAGGGAGGACCTGATCTTAGATCAGCACTCATACTGTGAGACATTTTGTGAATACGAGCCTGATGAGTCTTAGTTATTGAAATCCTTGAAATTGTTGGTACTATAAGGCCTACTACTTCAAGGTTAATCCTGTCTTGAGAAGTTTGATCATGTCATTCACTTCCGAGATTGGACTTCCCACTCAGCACCAATCACAGCCTGCCATGTGGGTCTGCTGACACATCAGGGTTGCATCTCAATAGTCTAAAGATGTGTCCTCTCCTTGTCTCCTACTGGTCGCTTCTCTTCTCTTTGTCATTAAACCACTAGACAGGTGAGATGTAATTCATTGCTAGATAGACTCCGTTTTGATTTATCACAGTGTAGATAAAGGAAATGAGACGTAGAGGAGAGGAAGTCACTTTAGAATATTGAAATACATCCCTGATTGCTCTACTGCTGACATTGGAGTTTCCTTCACACTACCACATTTTTTTTCCTGTGGTGAAGCCTTGTTAGTCTTGAAATGTATAGTGCAGTATGGTTCATGGTTACATCCCAAATGGCACCATTATAGTGCACTATGTTTGACCAGGTCCCACAGGGGTCTATAAAGGGAATAGGGGACTGTCCACTCCCACCACCTATACATTAGATCAATATTTAATGGGAAATAATGGTTTTAGGGGGAACCTATATGTGACCTGTGTACACACTTAACCCATTGTACTAGTATTTCAGTTAGTGTTAAGTTCATCTACTATGAAAAGTCCATTAGGATATACTTTTAGCTAGATTTGATGTGTTCATTCTTGCCTTTTGCAGATATATGAATAGTTCTACAAATGTAGGATCTTAATTTGAGCCAGTTTGCTACAGCAGGAACATTATCTTGCAACAACAGGAAATGATAATTAATGGCCATTTTTTTTTGTAGGGGTTGATACATTTTTCATAAGGAAAAATCAAGTCTGAATGAATCGCCTTTTTAATCGTCACATACACTACACGTTTTAAATATCCTGCATTGCAGGAAAGTTCTCCTGCAACAGGGTGATCAGATTAAGATCCTAAATCTGTATTTATAGTATGCAGTAGCATGGTTCAGTAGTACTACAGTAGTAGGATATGGGTCATTCTACAGAAGGGGGCAAAAAAAGAATACCATTTGGATCCTATTTTTCCCAAACTTTCAGCAATATATAATTTATACTACTCACACACTTTGCTTGTATTGCATATTTGAAATATTTACCTGAATTCCTTACCGCTCCCCTAAATTTGTTGCTACCGAAACATAGTGAAGAAGTAATAGAGAGCCATGCACAGCCACCGCTCAATATAAATAGGTGCATAAACAATGACTTTGTACTATTTTAATGTTTGTAATAGCCTTTGGTTGAATTAGAACATACAGTACTGTATCATGATGTAAATAAATGTCCCAAGTTTGGAGACAACAGTTTTTTTTTTTTTAATTTTGGGGGTTGGGACTGCAATTTGCACCACTTCTGTCGAGTCACCCATATCTACCTAATGAGAGAGAGTGAGTGAATGTACATAATCTGCATGAACTGAATGGAAAATGACCATCAAACGTAATGTGATAGATAGTAAACTGTTTTGGATGACATTTTTGGGTTTGTTTCCGACTTTTCCTTAATTCATTTCCTCACTCTTTTCAGCATGATCATTATGTGTACTATTTTGACCAACTGTATATTCATGACTTTTAGTGATCCTCCTGAGTGGTCCAAACAAGTAGAGTAAGTACACGTTTATTATATTTATCTACACAAGTACATAGTAAATACTAGAACAAGTTTATTATGCATGTCTCAACCAACATCAGTTCAATTTTATCATTGGTGTATTACTAACCGTGCTCAAAAGTCGTAAGTTGTGTCTGAAATCTTTCTCGCCTACTACTTACTAAAACTACATACCGTGTAAAAAATTTAATCCTGCCAATTAGGCCATACTCATTTCCAACATACTATGAAACGGTCTATTTAGAACGCAAGTTGGGTATTCGGATGACGCCTTAGTGTTTTACCAGTGCATCATTTCAACAAATAAAAACTCTTTGTTGTTCATGGATTTGATAAATTGCTAATTCTGATCATGCTTCCATGCTTCTGTCTTCCAGGTACACGTTCACAGGGATTTATACGTTTGAATCTCTTGTAAAAATTGTCGCTCGAGGATTCTGTATAGATGGGTTTACATTCCTAAGGGATCCATGGAACTGGCTGGATTTCATGGTCATTTCTATGGCGTAAGTATCAGACTCGTACCTACCTGTTCCTTCTTATTAGAAATACTTAGCATTATTACTGTGTGAGGTCATTGAGTAGAGCATAAATACATCTCAAGTTATTTTTACTGTCCAGTCTTTCTTTCTTTCTCTTTACATTGGGAAAGAGTGGTTCAATCAGGTGTTTACAGAAAGGTTCCTGACTGTTCCTGTATACTCCCTTATCTCTCCCCCATTTTCTCTCTCTTTCTCTCTCTCTATCTCCATTTTTCTAGCTCAATTTGCTCTCAACCATGTTGAATTTGACATGATCTAGATGTATATAGATTTATAGTTACTAATACATGACATTTGTTACAAACTAACTATAACGCTAACTATTTATAACTATATACTACCATGTTTTTGATGATACGTAGAACTAGTTCAGCGACTTGGGCTTTGAATATCTTAAACATCAAGAAGTGCTTCTGTTGAACCACTACATTTGTGATTGTATCTGTGTTTAAATAACAAGAGCTTGTAACTTTGATTTGATTCTGCAGGTATATAACAGAGTTTGTAAACCTAGGCAATGTCTCAGCTCTGCGCACGTTCAGAGTGTTGAGGGCATTGAAAACTATTTCTGTAATTCCAGGTAAGACAGGATGGGGGAATGGGGGTTTGGTCCATGGGGTCAGTGTTAGGTGTATTGTGGGTTGTGTTTTTTCTTTCCTTTTTCCTTTCCTCCCCTTCAGTGGACAGGCTCTGTGAGTGGCGTCGTGGTTACTTCCTGGTTCGGTGCGTGCGTAGCGTGCGTGGTGGTGTTGTGGTGCTCTTGCGTGTGGTTTTGTCATTGGTGTTTGTTTGTGTGTGATCCTTCCCCTGTTTACAGATATATAACAGAGTTTGTGGACCTGGGCAATGTCTCTGCGCTGAGAACATTCAGAGTTCTCCGAGCATTGAAAACTATCTCTGTCATACCAGGTGAGATTCAGTTTAAACACTAAGGCTGATACTTATATCTCACCCTTTTACTTTTCTTATACTCACTATTATTATAATTTGTAAGCAACAAAAAAAAGATTTGGAAATAATAATCATTTTTATTTATTTTTTTCCAAAATTATCAAAAATGGTACTAATACATTTTTGATAGGCTTTGCAGTCTACTCCAGGGCCCTCCAACGTGTCTGCACTCTCTTCTACTAAAACTCTCATCCTAAATAAGGCTCTAGTTTCCAAGGCAGCTGTGGTTCTCCTCAGAAATTGCTGTAAGCCGCTGCAAATGGCTATTATAAAGAAAAGGACACTGACAGTACCAGTCCGATAGCATATCACCAGAATACAACCAGAGACAAAGTCAAATATATATGTTGATTATATATGGGATACATTTTTCTTTAGCTTAACATAAGGAATAGCTTATAGTTAACCAACCTTTACTAATTCGCTGTACTATACACTTTGTCAAAGACAGTTGAGCTCATCAGCTACAGTAAAGCTCATCCATAGTACTTTCACCATTGGATAAAGCCTCCAGGTTTTTTCGGAAGATGAAGATAATTATTCATATTATATAAAAATAACTTGATAATTGGCTTGGAAGAAAATATTCAATTAACAAAAATCCATTTACATTATTTATTACAAAGGATGGAAATTTCCGAATTTTACTCTATGTATCCGACTTGAAGAAGAAAGCTAGAGTATGATGACGTCAAGTTGAGAGCTGACATAGCTCTTAGCGACAGCCCACAGAATATATCCAGAAACATATATATAGAGAGTTAGACCAGGTTTTAGAACGGCTGCCATGTTAGCCTCCATATAGAACTGTACTCTTGAATTGTTGGTGTTGATGTAACAATACGAGAGCACCTCCGACAAATGACCTATGAAATGACCCACTGTAAACAAGCAAAACAGAGCAGCGAATTGAACAGACTTTCTTAGTGATTAGCATTCTGGATAACGTGTTGTATCTTCAACAAATTGCATATCTGCTTTCACGTCTTAATAGGTTTTGAAAACTATCCGAAATAAACAGCCTCCCATGTGGCGCAGTGGTCTTAAGGCGTCACTACAGACCCATGTTCGATTCCGGTCTGTGTCACAACCAGCTGTAACCGGGAGTCCGGTAGGGCGGCGCACAATTGGCCCAGCGTTGCCCGGGTTAGGGGAGGGCTTTACTTGGCTCATCACGGTCTAGCGACCCCTTGTGACGGGCAGGGTGCCTGCAGGCTGACTTCGGTCGTCAGTTGAACGGTGTTTCCTCTGACATATTGGTGCGGCTGACTTCCGGGTTGGGCGGGTGTTAAGAAGTGCGGTTTGGCAGGTCATGTTTCGGAGGACGCATGACTCGACCTTCGCCTCTCCCCAGCCCGTTGGGGAGTTGCAAGATAAGATCGCAATTGGATATCACGAAATTGTGGAGAAAAAAGGGCAAAATACAAAAAAAAGAGAAATTAAAAAAATAAACAGCATAAATGGAAGCATTAATAATCACTTAATAATCGCTATGGAGGAAAAAGCGGCGTCTCGGAACATATGGCTGTGAACTCTCTATATATATGGCTGTGAATATATCTATTATTGATGAAGACTGCCAAGCCTAGTTTGTGGACATATTTTATGCTGCATGATGCTTTTTAGTCACTTGCTTTACAGTATTAGCCTACCAAGAAGCTTGGCTGATATCAAAATGGCATTGAAATCGTTTGTTTTTCCAGTTTTCGGTTGCTGTTTTGTTTATTTTGATGATACATTTTTAGAAATAATACTTGACAAGAAAGTAGAACACAAACATATTTTCTGCTGATATTCTAAAGCGTTGTAGAATGCTGATGGGAGGACTGAATGACCAACTAACCTTTAATTGAATCAACTTATACGGTACCTACAGTACATACAGTACCAGTCAAAAGTTTGGACACACACACTCATTCAAGGGTTTTTCTTTATTTTTACCATTTTCCCGTTTTGTAGAATAATAGTGAAGACATCAAAACTATGAAATAGCACAAATGGAATCATGTAGTAACCAAAAAAGTGTTAAACAAATCCAAATATATTTTAGATTTGAGGATCTTCAAAGTAGCCACCCTTTGCCTTGACGACAGCTTTGCACACTCTTGGCATTCTCTCAACCAGCTTCATGAGGTAGTCACCTGGAATGCATTTCAATTAACAGCTGTGCCTTGATAAAAGTTAATTTGTGGGATTTCTTTCCTTCTTAAGGAAAAGTTGTGTTGTGACAAGTTAGGGGAGGTATACAGAAGATAGCCCTATTTGGTAAAAGACCAAGTCCATATTATGGCAAGAACAGCTCAAATATGCAAAGAGAAACGACATTCCATCATTACTTTAAGACATGAAGGTCAGTCAATCTTGAAAATGTCAAGAACTTTGAAAGTTTGTTCAAGTCCAAAAACCATCAAGCGCTATGATGAATCTGCCTCTCATGAGGACCGACATAGGAAAGGAAGACACAGAGTTATCTCTGCTGCAGAGGATAAGTTCATTAGAGTTAACTGCACCTCAGATTGCAGACCAAATAAATTATTCACGGAGTTCAAGTAACAGACACATCTCAACATCAACCGTTTAGGGGAGACTGTGTGAATCAGGCCTTCATGGTTGAATTGCTGCAAAGAAACCACTACTAAAGGACACCAATAATAAAAAGAGACTTACTTGGGCCAAGAAACACGAGCAATGGACATTAGACTGGTGGATATCTGTCAATTGGTCTAGAGTCCAAATTTGAGATTTTTGGTTCCAACTGCCGTGTTTTTGTGAGATGCAGAGTAGGTGAACGGATGAGCTCTGCATGTGTGGTTCCCACAGTGAAGCATGGAGGAGGAGGTGTGATGGTTTGGGGGTGCTTTGCTGGTGACACTGTCAGTGATTTATTTAGAATTCAAGGCACACTTAACCAGCATGGCTAGCACAGCGTACTGCACCGATAAGGCATCACATCTGGTTTGCGCTTAGTGGGACTATCATTTGTTTTTCAACAGGACAATGACCCAACACACCTCCAGGCTGTGTAAAGGCTATTTGACAAAGAAGGCGGGTGATGGAGTGCTGCATCCGATGACCTGGCCTCCACAATCACCCGACCTCAACCCAATTGAGATGGTTTGGGATGAGTTGGACCGCAGAGTGAAGGAAAAGCAGCCAACAAGTGCTAAGCATATGTGGGAACTCCTTCAAGACTGTTGGAAAAGCATTCCAGGTGAAGCTAGTTGAGAGAATGCCAAGAGTGTGCAAAGCTGTCATCAAAGCAAAGCGTGGCTACTTTGAAGAATCCAAAATACATTTGGATTTGTTTAACACTTTTTTGGTTACTACATGATTCCAAATGTGTAGTTTCATAGTTGTGATGTCTTCGCTATTATTCTACAATGTAGAAAATAGTAAAAATAAAGAAAAACCCTTGAATGAGTGTGTGTGTCTGAACTTTTGACTGGTACTGTATATGATATGATATATGAAGGATGGTCAAATGTGGTTCTTTATCCTCAGCACACAAAGCTGGGCAAAACTGGTTGAAATTACCTAATGATAACTTCATGCTGACATGACATCACGATGACCTGTTTCTGGTTGTAATGATGTCATTTTAACCTGTTTACTCACTGGGTTATTGTTCTTCTCACAGAAAAGAGTAACTGCTGTTTTCTCTTATTTTGATGGAACATTTTTGGGGGAATCTGTTGTATTGACAACTCAGGTGATGTCAAAGCAGTGAGGTGACAAAAATAAACAAATATTTATCTCAGATTAATTTAAAGTAAACGCTGTCTGGATAATAGTCAATGGCCGTGTCCGAAGTCTCGCCTACCACTTACTAAAACTACTTAATGTGGGGTAATCATACTACATACTTTTTTAGAAATTACTGTGTAGTAAAAATGTATGCAGTAAAAAGAAATATCAACATACTAGACTCATAGATAGCTTGTGGTGCATGCTCAAAAAAACATAATTTGGTAAGAATTAAGTATGTGATGATGGGTATGCTTAGACAAACAAACTATGAAGGGAAATAAGTGGCTACTGTTAACACAGATTTTGTTGCTTAATAAAATATATATTTTTAGAAAAGCAGTGTTTTTCCCCTCTGAGTTAAAATTAGTGTATTGAATTATATTTTATTTATATATTTGTTTGTAGTTAACTCTTAAAAACTAAAGTCTACACTGCAACGGAAAACTGTAAATTATACGGTAATATTTTGTATTATCAACAGTAAAATACGTTTTATTGCAGCATACTGTAAATTATGGTGCATTCTGGGAAATAATTGCTGTATTTAGAATGGTTCTGTAATTTCACCCCACAGAACACAGTACAGTACCGTATTTTTACAGTGCCAAAAACCTTTTGACCGCTAGTGAGTCCATGGTATTGTTGTTACTGGTGCATTAACATATTTTGTGTTGTGCCTTGTAAGAGGCTATATTTGTTGCACCCTTAAGTGAGAATGCTGTACCAATTTAATTTGTATGTGGTTACAGTGCCCCATCAATTAAATATTTACAGTGGACAGATTGGAGTGGCAGCGTCTTAAACCTTAAATGGTTGAGCATTTTGCCATGTCCTTGTTTTCTCTGTAGTCGCTGCAAGTTTGGAAGCCTTTGTTAAGGCCTCTAGAAGTGCAGTTGATATAAAACACGAAATATTCATTAATATGCTGTAATGTTTGTAAACACTTGATTTAGCAGCCAACCTGCTTGCACCAATCCCTTGTAATTACAGTAAAATACTGTCATTACACA
The DNA here is from genome assembly GCF_036934945.1 of Oncorhynchus masou masou. Lineage (NCBI taxonomy): Eukaryota > Metazoa > Chordata > Actinopteri > Salmoniformes > Salmonidae > Oncorhynchus > Oncorhynchus masou. The sequence continues at coordinate 39,789,217 of NC_088244.1, read as the reverse complement.
GTACTTGCTTTGATACCATGTAATATGAAATACCAATTTACTGCTAAATTCATTGTAACCCCTGTACTGTGTTGGTATCTTATTTTAATCAAATATTGAAACAAAATGGCTTCACACGTTACTATACAGTGCCTTTGGGAAAGTATTCAGACCTCTTGACTTTTTTCCACATTTTGTTAGGCTACTGCCTTATTCTAAAATGTATTAAATATTATTTTCCTCTCATCAGTCTACACACAATACCCCATAATGACAAAGCAAAAACGTTTTTAGACATTTTTGCTAATTTATAAAAAATATGACATATACATAAGTGTTCAGTCCCTTTACTCAGTACTTTGTTGAAGCACCTTTGGCAGTGACTACAGCCTCAGGTCTTCTTGGGTATGACGCTACAAGCTTGGCACACCTGTATTTGGGGAGTTTCTCCCATTCTTTGCAGATCCTCTCAAGCTCTGTCTTCTTGGATGGGGAGCGTTGCTGCACTGCTATCTTCAGGTCTCTCCAGAGATCGGGTTCAAGTCTGGGTTCTGGCTGGGCCACTCAAGGACATTCAGAGACTTGTCCCGAAGCCACTCCTGCATTGTCTTGGCTGTGTGCTTAGGGTTGTTGTCCTGTTGGAAGGTGAACCTTCTCCCCAATCTGAGGTCATGAGCACTCTGGAGCAGGTATTCATCAAGGATCTCGATCCTGACTAGTCTCCCAGTCCCTGCCGCTGAAAAACATCCCCACAGCATGATGCTGCCACCACCATGCTTCACCGTATGGATGGTGCCAGGTATCCTCCAGACCTGACGCTTGGCATTCAGGCCAAAGAGTTGGTTTCATCAGACCAGAGAATCTTGTTTCTCATTGTCTGAGAGTCTTTAGGTGCCTTTTGGCAAACTCTAAGCAGGCTGTCATGTGCCTTTTGCTGAGGAGTGGCTTTCGTTTGGTCGCTCTACCATAAATGCCTGATTGATGGAGTGCTGCAGAGATGATTGTCCTTCTTGAAGGTTCTCCCATCTCCATAACTCTGGAGCTCTGTCAGAGTGACCATCAAGTTCTTGGTCACCTCCCGGACCAATGCCCTTCTCCACCGTATGCTCAGTTTGACTGGGCGGACAGCTCTAGAAAGTGTGTTGGTGGTTCCAAACTTCTTCCATTTAAGAATAATGGAGGCCCATGTGTTCTTGGGGATCTTCAATGCTGCAGACATTTTTTGGTACCCTTCCCCAGATCTGTGTCTCGACACAATCCTGTCTCAACGCTCTACGGACAATTCCTTTGACCTCATGGCTTGGTTTTCGCTCTGGCATGCAATGTCAACTGACAGGTGTGTGCCTTTCCAAATCATGTCCAATCAATTTAATTTACCACAGGTGGACTACAATCAAGTTGTAGAAACATCTCAAGGATGATCAATGTTAACAGGATGCACCTGAGCTCAATTTCGAGTCTCATAGCAAAGGATCTGAATACTTATGTAAATAAAATAAAATAAAATGTTTTCGCCTTGTCATTATGAGGTTTTGTGTGTAGATTGCTGAGGATCTTTTTTTTATTTCATCCATTTTAGAATAAGGCTGTAACGTAACAAAATGTTGGAAAAGTCAATGGGTCTGAACACTTTCCGAAGGCACTGTATATATCCCCACTATGATGAGGCTTTGGGTGTAAGGTGCCTCCTTTCATTTCTGCACCAAATCATGTCCCAAAAAATGTATGTACCATATACTTGCATTGGATTGCTCCAATCAAACTCACCTTAAATTGTACTGCTTTATTAAATAAGTCAATTATAAATGTTTAGGCTCCCCTAATGGTATATATATAACTTATTTGGATTATACATTACTTTTTCTTAAATTATTAAATATTAAATACATTTACCTCAAAATTGTTTTGCTGGAATGACTTTTAGTTTTTGTTTTCGAGAAAAAATATTAAATTATTAGTTGAGCAAGAGGTTTGTGTCCCAAGTAAAATTGGTGACATAAAGTGGTTTCTGTGAGAATTATAGGCAGGGGGTTAGATAGCCCACGTTTGTCCTTAGAATGCATCATCTAATGTTGTTTCCCACCATTCCATAATTTTGGTATAGCGCGTCCTCTTATCTGATTATCAGATGATTATCAGCTGTTGTCAAATACACGTGGGTATGAAAAGACAATTCTCTTCCTCAATAGCATGAAAAGCCAAAAAGATTATGACCTCCTGGCATTTAAAGCATAGCATTTTCTTTTAAACTTTATATACTAAAAAACATTATATTCGCATACCCAAAATGCTTACTATTTAGACCGCAAGTATGGGTATTCGGGCAAGGCCATTAAGAATAAATAGATTTTATAATGTTTGAAGTAAATTCACGCAGAAGCGTCACTGAAAATATAGCAAAAATTGTTTCTTATTATGTCAACAATATATTGATTAGGTGCATGACGCCTTATTAGTGGTCCATTTTTTGCCACCAGTCAGCATCGTAGTGGTTTTGTTTTTTGGTGCATTCAAGACAACTGGGGAATCTGGAAAAAACTATGAAAAATTGTGTCGTCAGTGATCTCTTCATGTCGGAGAGGTCGTGACTCTAGGAAGATGCCAGAGTTTCCGATTTGTAATTCCAAGTTGAATGACAGTTTAAAAAAAAATCACAGTCTGAGCTCGTTTTTTTTCAGAGTTCCCAGTTCTATTGAATGCACTGATGTCAGAGTTCTGAGATTTCCTTGTTCCGAGTTCTGAGTTCCGAGCTGTCTTGAACACACCATAAGATGGGAGCATATTATAGAATGAGAGGCAAAGCCTGTTGTACCACTAGTGCAGGCTTGGTCTAAACCAAAAATGGGCCCTGGGTATGTGAGAGGTGAGTCCCGAGTTATGAGAATACATCTATAATCACACACTATTTTGTTCTTAATTTGGGTTGTTGGATTACAATTTGGGTCACCGATGTTCAATTTCACATTTGCGTCTCGAGCTGAAAAGGTTTAAGTACCCCTAAAGTAAAGAGTCAACAGAAGCCCCGCAGGGGTTTCGGTTCCATGTTTGAGGGGACTTTCTGGTTTCAAGAGTAAGAGACATTCCGTTTCCAGAAATGTTTGGAATCCTCCTGCACTTTATGGACCCATTGCTTCAGCCACTGTGAGTTCTGCCTGAGGATGATGCCTGTCCTGAAGGTAAAATAATATGATTCTGTCTTCAGTAAAGCGCTGTAGGTTTGGAGAAAGAGTCTGGCTGTAGTAGGGTTGGGCTAAGAAGGGGTAAGAGTCTGTGCTTCAATCTAACAACAGTAAAATACAAGAAAAGAAGAAAGGAAAGGCCACAGAGTGGCAATGGCATTGAATTGTTTCTGTTCAGCCTTGGAGTTTAAATGACCTGCATGTGGTTGGTTTCGATTCCTGCCTGCTTGTGCCTCTGTCCTTTTATCATGGCCCCCTTGTTGTGCTGCTGTGCTTCCTTTCTTTCTTTTCCTTTCTTTCTTATGGATTTTCACTGTTCTGTTTCGTCCTCCCCCTCTAGTTCAGGTGTAATCCACCATTGGCCCTGCTGGCTAGAAGTGCAAATCTTTTGAAAGGCAAGATACTATAGGTCTCTTCCTGGTTCAATAGTGATATCTCTTCCTGGTTCAATAGTGATATATTATCTCTGTCATATTTTTCTCTGACTAACTGTATAAAGCCATTGAGTGTCTCAATACTGAAGCTCAGAACAGAGGGGGATGGCTCTTTAATATTTCTTGTTCGTTTTGTATTTAAAAATGTGTTGTATGTGTTCAGTTGTTGAAATTTGTCTAAAGTTTGACTGTCTTTAACCAATGAAATGTAAATTTAAGTAACATTTCTGTGATTATGTTAATGAAACTACTTTCAGTATTCTATTTGCCAAGATTTAATCAAATGTCAGTTTTTCAGCCCACCTTCTTAAAGACAATTTTACCTTTTTTATATACACTGAGTATAACAAATATTAGGAACACCTTCCTAATATTGAGTTGACCCCCCCCACACACAAAACCTTTGTCCCTCAGAACAGCCTAAATTTGTTGAGGGTTGAAAAGCACTTATATTTTTGGTCTTGCCCATCCACCCTCTGAATGGCACACATACACAATGCATGTGTCAGTTGTCTCAGGGCTTAAACATAATTATTTAACCGGTCTCCTCCCCGTCTTCTACAATGATTGAAGTGGATTTAACAAATGACATCAATAAGGGATCATAGCTTTCACCTGGATTCACCTGGTCAGTCTATGACATGGAAAGAACAGGTGTTCTTAATGTTTTGTATAATCAGTTTACGAAGTGCATTTGAGAAAATATTCAGACCCCTTGACTTTTTCCCCATTTTACTTTACAGCCTTATTCTAAAATGGATTAAATTGTTTTTTACCCTCATCAATCTACAAATAATACCCCACTCAAGGACATTCAGAGACTTGTCCCGAAGTCACTCCTGTGTTGTATTAGCTATGTGCTTAGGGTCGTTGTCCTGTTGGAAAGTGAACCTTCGCACCAGTCTGAGGTTCTGAGCACTCTGGAGCAGGTTTTCATCAAGGATCTCTCTGTACTTTGCTCCGTTCATCTTTCTCTCGATCCTGACTAGTCTCCCAGTCCGTGCAGCTGAAAAACATCCTCGCAGCATGATGCTGCCACCACCATGCTTCACCGTAAGGATGGTGGTTTCCTCCAGACATGACACTTAGCATTCAGGTCAAATAGTTAAATCTTGGTTTCATCAGACCAGAGAATCTTGTTTCTCATGGTCAGAAAGTCTTTTAGGTGCCTTTTGGCATACTCCAAGCGGGGTATCGAGACTTTTACTGAGGAATGGCTTCTGTCTGGCCACTCTACCATATAGGCCTGATTGATGGAGTGCTGCAGAGATGGATGTCCTTCTGGAAGGTTCTCCCATCTCCACAGAGGAACTCTGGAGCTCTATCAGAGCATTTGTGTCTTGGTCACCTCCCTGACCAATGTCCTTCTCCCCCTGATTGCTCAGTTTGGCCAGGCAGCTAGCTCTAGGACGAGTATTGACGGTTCCAAACTTCTTCCATTTAAGAATGATGTAGGCCACTGTGTTCTTGCTGCAGACATTTTTTGGTACCCTTCCAGATCTGTGCCTCGACACAATCCTTTCTCGGACCTCTACGGAGAATTCCTTTGACCTCATAGCTTGGTTTTTGCTCTGACATGCACTGTCAACTGTGGGACCTTATATAGACAGGTGTGTGCCTTTCCAAATCATGTACAATCAACTGAATTTACCACAGGTGGACTCCAATCAAGTTGTAGAAACATCTCAAGGATGATCAATGGAAACAGGATGTACCTGAGCTCAATTTTGAGTCTCATACCAAAGGGTCTGAATATTTATGTAAATAAGATGTTTCTGTTTTTTATTTTTAATACATTTGCAAAACTTCCTAAAAACACTTTTTCGCTTTGTCATTATAGGCTATTGTGTGTAGATTATTTTATTGAATCCATTTTAGAATAAGGCTGTAACGTAACAAAATGTGGAAAAGGGGAAGGGGTCTGAACACTTTCCGAATGCTCTTTACATAACATATTTCAAACTGGGTGGTTTGAGCCCTGAATGCTGATTGGCAGACATCCGTGGTATATCAGACTGTATACCAGGGGTATGACAATACATTTTTACTGCTGTAACTACATTGGTAACCCATTTATAAGAGTAATAAGGCACCTCTGGGGTTTGTGATATATGGCCAATGTACCACAGCTAAGGGCTGTGTCCAGGCACTCTGCGTTGCGTCGTGCTTAAGAACAGCCCTTAGCCATGGTATATTGGCCATATACCACACCCCCCCAGGCCTTAATGCTAAAATACAAACTGTGTATTATACTGATAACATTTACATTCGTATTGTATGTGATTAAATACCCAGCTCAGGCATTAGGTTTTAATATGCGTATTATAATGGCTGCTCAGAACAATCCATTCCCTTCAAACAATATACTGTTAGTTGAATACTGTCTGATGAAGGAATGGCCTTAAAACAGACAGGATAGTACAGTACAGTACTGTAGCTATAGCATCTTTAAAAAATCGCAGTCACCTTGTTTGGGAACTTCAAGACACTTCAAGTATACACACCTTCTGCATCACCTCTTGGTTTGTGCGTGTGTGCGTACGTTTGTCTGTTCGTTCGTCTGTGCGTGTGTGTGTGTTTCTCCCTCTCCAGGCCTGAAGACCATTGTCGGTGCTCTAATCCAATCTGTGAAGAAATTGTCAGACGTTATGATCCTCACGGTCTTCTGTCTCAGTGTCTTCGCTCTGATTGGACTACAGCTCTTCATGGGCAACCTACGGCAAAAATGCGTGATTTGGCCAATCAACTCCACCGAGAACTACTTGGCCAACGGCAGCAAAGGCTTCGACTGGAATGAATACATCAATAACGACAGTAAGTAGCCTAGTCACAGTCAAACACACCAGGGTTGTGTTCTGTAGCGCACAGTGGCACACCATAGCAAAAGGTTTCAATTCTCTGGAAACCTTTGTCCTATATCCCTCTCATAGCTAGAGAGAGATGTTTTTTTGATGCTGTTCTGTCTGTGTGTGTGTGTGTGTGTGTGTGTGTGTGTGTGTGTGTTTCTTTCACCAGCCAATTTCTACTTCCTGCCTGGACAATTGGATGCCCTTTTATGTGGCAACAGCTCAGATTCTGGGTGAGTACCTACTCTGTCTGTCTGTCTCCTTGTCTGTCTGTCTCCTTGTCTGTCTGTCTCCTTGTCTGTCTCCTTGTCTGTCTCCTTGTCTGTCTGTCTCCTTGTCTGTCTGTCTCCTTGTCTGTCTGTCTCCTTGTCTGTCTGTCTCCTTGTCTGTCTGTCTGTCTGTCTCCTTGTCTGTCTGTCTGTCTGTCTGTCTGTCTGTCTGTCTGTCTGTCTGTCTGTCTGTCTGTCTGTCTGTCTGTCCTTCTCCTCTTCAGACCCACTCTTCGACTGTACGACAACTGTACGATACGGCAACCATGATGTTTTTGTATGTACAGTGCATTTTGAAAGTATTCAGACCCCTTCACATTTTCCACGTTTTGTTACATTACTGCCTTATTCTAAAATGGATTAAATAAATAAAAAATCCTGAACAATCTACACACAATACCCCATAAGCGTAAACTGTATTTTGTTTTGGCAAATTTATTACAAATAAAAAACAGAAATACTTTATTTACATAAGTACAGTGCCTTGCGAAAGTATTCGGCCCCCTTGAACCTTGTGACCTTTTGCCACATTTCAGGCTTCAAACATAAATATATAAAATTTATTTTTTTGTGAAGAATCAACAACAAGTGGGACACAAATCATGAAGTGGAACGACATTTATTGGATATTTCAAACTTTTTTAACAAATCAAAAACTGAAAAATTGGGCGTGCAAAATTATTCAGCCCATTTACTTTCAGTGCAGCAAACTCTCTCCAGAAGTTCAGTGAGGATCTCTGAATGATCCAATGTTGACCTAAATGACTAATGATGATAAATAAAATCCACCTGTGTGTAATCAAGTCTCCGTATAAATGCACCTGCACTGTGATACTGTCAGAGGTCCGTTAAAAGCGCAGAGAGCATCATGAAGAACAAGGAACACACCAGGCAGGTCCGAGATACTGTTGTGAAGAAGTTTAAAGCCGGATTTGGATACAAAAAGATTTCCCAAGCTTTAAACATCCCAAGGAGCACTGTGCAAGCGATAATATTGAAATGGAAGGAGTATCAGACCACTACAAATCTACCAAGACCTGGCCGTCCCTCTAAACTTTCAGCTCATACAAGGAGAAGACTGATCAGAGATGCAGCCAAGAGGCCCATGATCACTCTGGATGAACTGCAGAGATCTACAGCTGAGGTGGGAGACTATGTCCATAGGACAACAATCAGTCGTATATTGCACAAATCTGGCCTTTATGGAAGAGTGGCAAGAAGAAAGCCATTTCTTAAAGATATCCATAAAAAGTGTTGTTTAAAGTTTGCCACAAGCCACCTGGGAGACACACCAAACATGTGGAAGAATGTGCTCTGGTCAGATGAAACCAAAATTGAACTTTTTGGCAACAATGCAAAACGTTATGTTTGGTGTAAAAGCAACACAGCTCATCACCCTGAACACACCATACCCACTGTCAAACATGGTGGTGGCAGCATCATGTTTTGGGCCTGCTTTTCTTCAGCAGGGACAGGGAAGATGGTTAAAATTGATGGGAAGATGGATGGAGCCAAATACAGGACCATTCTGGAAGAAAACCTTGATGGAGTCTGCAAAAGACCTGAGACTGGGACGGAGATTTGTCTTCCAACAAGACAATGATCCAAAACATAAAGCAAAATCTACAATGGAATGGTTCAAAAATAAACATATCCAGGTGTTAGAAAGTCCAGACCTGAATCCAATCGAGAATCTGTGGAAAGAACTGAAAACTGCTGTTCACAAATGCTCTCCATCCAACCTCACTGAGCTCGAGCTGTTTTGCAAGGAAGAATGGGAAAAAATTTCAGTCTCTCGATGTGCAAAACTGATAGAGACATACCCCAAGCGACTTACAGCTGTAATCGCAGCAAAAGGTGGCGCTACAAAGTATTAACTTAAGTGGGCTGAATAATTTTGCACGCCCAATTTTTCAGTTTTTGATTTGTTAAAAAAGTTTGAAATATCCAATAAATGTCGTTCCACTTCATGATTGTGTCCCACTTATTGTTGATTCTTCACAAAAAAATACAGTTTTATATCTTTATGTTTGAAGCCTGAAATGTGGCAAAAGGTCGCAAAGTTCAAGGGGGCCGAATACTTTCGCAAGGCACTTTATTTAGACCCTTTGCTATGAGACTTAAAATTGAGCTCAGGTGCATTCCGTTTCCATTGATCATCCTTGAGATGTTTCTGCAACTTGACTGGAGTCCACCTGTGGTAAATTCAGTTGCTTGGGTCCAACAGCTGACAGTGCATGTAAGAGCAAAAACCAAGCTATGAGGTCAAGGGAATTGTCCGTAGAGCTCCGAGACAGGTTTGTGTCGAGGCACAGATCTGGGGAAGGGTACCAAAAAATGTCTGCAGCATTGAAGGTCCCCAAGAACACAGTGGCCTCCATTATTCTTAAATGGAAGAAGTTTGGAACCACCGAGACTCTTCCTAGAGCTGTCCGCCCAGTCAAACTGAGCATACGGTGGAGAAGGGCATTGGTCCGGGAGGTGACCAAGGTCACTTTGGTCACTTTGACAGAGCTCAAGCGTTTCTCTGTGGAGATGGGAGAACCTTCCAGAAGGACAACCATCTCTGCAGCACTCCACCAATCAGGCCTTTATGGTAGTGACCAGACGGAAGCCACTCCTCAGTAAAAGGCACTTGATAGCCCACTTGGCCCACTAAAGACTCTGACCATGAGGGACAAGATTATCTGGTCTGATTTAACCAAGATTAAACTCTTTGGCCTACATGCTAAACGTCACGTTTAGAGGAAACCTGCACCATCCCTATGGTGAAGCATGGTGGTTGCAGCATCATGCTGTGAGGATATTTTCAGCGGCAGGGACTGGGAGACTAGTCAGGATCGAGGCAAAGATGAACGGCACAAAGTACAGAGAGATCTTGATGAAAACCTGCTCCAGATTGCTCAGGACCTCAGACTGGGGCGAAGGTTCACCTTCCAACAGGACAACAACCCTAAGCACACAGCCAAGACAACACAGGAGTGGCTTTGGGACAAGTCTCTGAATGTCCTCCCAGCGAGAGTCCGGACTTGAACCCGATCGAACATCTCTGGGGAGTCCTGAAAATAGCTGTGCAGCAACGCTCCCCATCCAACCTGACAGAGCTTGAGAGGATCTGCAGGGAAGAATGGGAGAAACTCTCCAAATCCAGTTGTGCCACGCTTGTAGCGTCATACCCACTAAGACTCAAGTCTGTAATCACTGCCAAAGTTGCTTCAACAACATACTGAGTAAAGGGTCTGAATACTTATGTAAATGTCATATTTCAGTTTCTTATTTTTAATACATTTGCAAACATTTCTAAAATACAGTTTTAGATTTTTAATGATGGGACATTGTTTGGAGATTGATGGGGGGGGGGGGGGAATGATTGAATCAATTTTAAAATAAGGCTGGGACATAACAAAATGTGGAAAAAGTGAAGGGGTATGATTACTTTCCAAATGCACTGTATACAGTTTAATGAGTCATTGAATGGCTGTGTGGCCCTCTCTCCTCTCCCCCCAGCCGCTGCCCCGAGGGCTACACATGCATGAAAGCTGGGAGGAATCCAAACTACGGTTACACCAGCTTCGATAGCTTTGGATGGGCTTTCCTGGCTCTCTTCAGACTCATGACACAGGACTTCTGGGAGAACCTCTACATGCTGGTGAGTATGATATACAGTATAAATTATGATAAACAGTATGGTATACAGTATTATATACAGTATGCAGTATGATATGCAGTAGGACATACAGTATGATATAGGGTAAACAGTATGATATACAGTATTATATACAGTATACACTACCGTTCACAAGTTTGGGCTCACTTAGAAATGTCCTTGTTTTTGAAAGAAAAGCTATTTTTCTGCCCATTAAAATAACATCAAATTGATCAGAAATACAGTGTAGACATTGTTAATGTTGAAAATGACTACTGTAGCTGGAAACGGCTGATTTTTAATGGAATATCTACATAGGCGTACAGAGGCCCATTATCAGCAACCATCAGTCCTGTGTTCCAATGGCACGTTGTGTTAGCTAATCCAGGTTTATCATTTTAAAAAGCTAATTGATCATTAGGAAACTCTTTTGCAATTATGTTAGCACAGCTGAAAACTGTTGTTCTGATTACAGAAGCAATAAAACGGCCTTCTTTAGACTAGTTGAGTATCTGGAGCAACAGTATTTGTGGGTTCGATTACAGGCTCAAAATGGTCAGAAACAAAGATTTTTCTTCTGAAACTCATCATTCTATTCCTGTTCTGAGAAATGAAGGCTATTCCATGCGAGAAACGGAAGATCTCGTAAAACGCTGTGAACTACTCCCTTCACAGAACAGCGCAAACGGTCTCTAACCAGAATAGAAAGAGGAGTGGGAGGCCTCGGTGCACAACTGAGCAAAAGGACAAGTACGTTAGTGTCTAGTTTGAGAAACAGACGCCTCAGAAGTCCTCAACTGGCAGCTTCATTAAATAGTACCCGCAAAACACCAACATCTCAACGTCAACAGTGAAGAGGCGACTCCGGGATGCTGGCCTTCTAGGCAGAGTTGCAAAGAAAAAGTCATATCTCAGACCAGCCTATAAAAGATTAAAATTTGCAAAAGAAAACAGACACTGGACAGAGGAAGATTGGAAAAAAGTGTTATGGACAGACAAATCTAAGTTTGAGGTGTTCGCATCACAATGAAGAATATTTGTGAGATGCAGAAAAAAATGAAATTATGCTGGAGGAGTGCTTGACGCCATCTGTCAAGCATGGTGGTGGCAATCTGTTGGTCTGGTGGTGCTTTGGTGGTGGTAAAGTTGTAGATTTGTACAGGGTAAAAGGGATCTTGAAGAAGGCAGGCTATCACTTCATTTTGCAACGCCATGCCATACCTTGTGGACGCCGCTTAATTGGAGCCAATTTCCTCCTACAACAGGACAATGACCCAAAGCACAGCTCCAAACTATGCAAGAACTATTTATGGAAGAAGCAGTCAGCTGGTATTCTGTCTATAATGAAGTGGCCAGCACAGTCACTGGATCTCAACCCTATTGAACTGTTGTGGGAGAAGCTTGACCGTAAGAAGTACCCATCAAGCCAATCCAACTTGTGGGAGGTGCTTCAAGAAGCATGGGGTGAAATCTCTTCAAATTACCTCAACAAATTGACAACTAGAGTGCCAAAGGTCTGCAAATGGAGGAATCTTTGACGAAAGCAAAGTTTGAAGGACACAATTATTATTTCAATTAAAAATCATTATTTATAACCTTGTCATCGTCTTGACTATATTTCTGATTAATTTTACAATTAATTTAATGTATGTTTTCATGGGAAACAAGGAGTTTTATAAGTGAACCCAAACTTTTGAACGGTGTATATCTATGATATTGTATCTCTATGCTGGTGAGACAGGCTTGTTGTTTCACATGGTCATCCTTTACCAAATTATATATTGGTTTGGTTTTCACTTTTGAGTCAAATGCAAATGCGTTGTCAGACATATTCAGCTGCCCGATTTGCTTGACTTTGGGTGATATTATACATTACATTACATCTATACACCCCCCCCCCCATTACAGTATAGATTACAGCACAGTATAGCAATAACGTCTGGGGGAAGGGAGGATAGTATTTTCTTATATCTGAGATACAGGGAAAATGGCACCCTATTCCCTATATAGTGCACTACTTTTGGCCATATATTTTCTTGGGATTTTTATGTCTGATGGTGTCTCAAGGAGAGTGGAATATGCAACTGGCCAATAGTAGTGCACTACATATAGGTATTGAATGCCATTTCAGACACATGCAAGGACAACCACTAGTAGAGATCACTGAATTCCTGTCAAGAGAAAGATATCCCTCCCACCTTCCACCTGCTACTGTATGACCCAAACACTCCCCATCCTCCAGTCTAATATAAATACTGTGTTCTCTGGGCTCAACTCGCACAGGCTTTCACCTCCATATTGTGGCTCTTGGATCGACTCATGCTGTCTTGCATCTCAGCGTTCTCATATTCATACTATGGCTCTTAGCTCAATTTATCCTGTTTTACAGTTCAGCAATTTAATCTACATACTGTGGCTCCTGGCTCGACTCATGCTGCCTGTTTTACAGCCTAATCTCCACACTGTGGCTCCTGGCTCGACTCATGCTGCCTGTTTTACAGCCTAATCTCCACACTGTGGCTCCTGGCTCGACTCATACTGCCTGTTTTACAGCCTAATCTCCATACTGTGGCCCCTGGCTCGACTCATGCTGCCTGTTTTACAGCCTAATTTCCACACTGTGGCTCCTTATTCCATAGTGCACTACATATTTAGGGTGCCATATGGGATGCAGCTCCTCAGCCAGACAGGCTCTCTAGAATGGTGGAAAGAGACGCTTAGGCTTTGTCATACGGAGCAGAGAGGGCAGGAGTGGTCAGAGGGAGGAGAAGGAAAGGATGAGGACCTGGGGATTACAGTATGAGCAATCAAGGAGACTACGTCTGCATCCCAAATGGCACCTTGTTCCCTATATAGCGAGCCACTTTTGATCAGGGCCCATAGGGCTATGGTTAAAGTAGTGCACTATATAGGGAATTGGGTGCCGTTTGGGATGCAGGGTTACATGGCTTCTTCTCACTTAGTTCAGAAAATACCAGTTTTTTGATCAGATCTCCAAATCTACTGTTGTGCATGTGCCAGTTTTCGCTCATCTGAGCTTTGTAATATGGAGAATCAAGTCACCGTTTGCATTCATCTGTATTCCAGAAGGATATTTGCGCTCTCCTGTTTTAAATCAAGATACTACAGTACAATATGTGCTGGTTTTCTAAGGAGGAAAATCTGAAATGATCTGAAATGATTTCCCATTGTATTGTATCAGATTGTCAGACCATTATGGTTCAACCTAACATTTAGATTTTGCATGCATAAACTACCCGCTCAAAAATGACCAGGTTTTAAGATTGCAGCCAATCATATGCACTGTATCCAGAGTATGCTCAAGTGTGTTTGTGTAGAATATTTGGTCTGCAGTACATTTACATTGTGGTCATTTAGCAGACGCGCTTATCCAGAGCGACTTACAGTGAGTGCAGTCATCTTAAGGTAAAACATTTCAAAATATTTTTGAAACGTAAAATGTTAAGATAGCTTTGAGAGACGACCGCATATCACGGTCTTGGTAAGCTAGTTATTTTATGGACTCTGCTGTCCTAATGTCAGGGGGAAGTCTATGTGTGGAACAGGAGGACAGTAGAGTGTCTGTCCTTTTGGCAGTTTGTGCTCCTACTCTGTGTTGCTGGGGAGTGTCGCAGTGTGTTGTGTTGAATATTCTTACCAGCACTACATGTAAACCGCATCCATAATTGATGGGGTAGGGAATTGCTTCTGCCAGAACCCAGGAAGTCCTCTCTCTCTGCCTCAACTCTGCTCCCTACAGACCATACACCCTCTTTTGAAGGGCCCTAGTGCAGACCATACTTTACTCCCTCTTTTGAAAGGGGAACTAAATGTGCATCCAAAATGGCAACCTATTCCCTAAGTGGACTACTTTTTTTCTAGTAGACTGAAATATTGCCTCTGCATTTATACAGTAGAAAACTAGTACATGACATGGATCATGTAATATATACATAGAATTATAAATAGTACTATGAACCATTTAAGCGACGGGCTATTTTTAAAGGCTGCTTTTAAAGGTATGTTGGAGTCTTCTTTGTCTGCTGCTCTGTGCTTCTGCTCGAGCCTCTTAATCCTCTCTCCACTGGGGATAGCATCCCAATTCACTGAAATCATTGGGCTTCAGTTAGCTAGCTCGCTAGCTCGCTGGTGGAGTGTGCTTCCACTGCACTGCTTGGAAATCTAGGTCAAAATGCAGATATTGGGGAGTTGTGCCCATGCTGGGAAACTAATACACACACACACACTGGGAACCTAGCGAAATGCAGTCAGTGCATGGAAGTGCTTCTGGAGCTGGCACACCCAAGAATAATTCCTACTTCCTAGTTTCAAATCAGTTATAAATCATTGATTATCAGCGTACATGACAGTGAATTCGAATCAGCATCACGCTCTAGTATGCAGAAGGGAATCTAAATATAATTGATTGTGTTTAAAGTGAGGAAGTGTTACAGTAGATTCTACATTTCTACACGGCCTGGATAACTTCACGACTACTCAGTAACTGATACATAACCTCTGACCTCTACCCTCTAACTCTACCTCAATATGAACCTCACAGCCCTGTCATATGTTAGCAGTGGAATGAACCAGATCTGAGTACAGGGGGAGGGGGGAACAAAGTGACAGCCTATTCTGGAGGGCTGGATGAGTGACAAGTGTCTGATGCTCTGCTGTACTCTCTGTTCTCTTCCAGACCCTGAGGATGGCAGGGAAGGGATGTTGTCTGGTTTAGAGGTCAGCGGTTTAGGTTAAATATCAGTGTATCTGACCCTCTGTTGTCTTCTCTCCCCCCTCCCAGACCCTGCGGGCAGCAGGGAAGACCTACATGATCTTCTTTGTGCTGGTGATCTTCGTGGGTTCCTTCTACCTGGTCAATCTGATCCTGGCTGTGGTGGCCATGGCCTATGAGGAGCAGAACCAGGCCACCATGGAGGAGGCCGAGCAAAAAGAGGCTGAGTTCAAAGCCATGCTGGAGCAGATCAAGAACCAGCAAGAGGCTGCACAGGTCAGTATCCCAGTGTCTTTGTGTCTCAGCATGTCAATGAGGTTGCGAAATGGCACCCTTTTCCGGATATAGTGCATATGTCTTTGGTCATTTGTGTTTGTTTCTCTGTCTCTGTTGTCACTGGCTCTGCAGGAGGCCACACAGGTCAGTGTCTGTCTGTCTGTTCTGTTCTGTCTGTCTGTCTGTTCTCTCTGTCAGTTCTGTCTGACCGTCTGTCTGTCTCTCAGCAGCTTTCTGTGTATACTGTATGTGCTTGTCTTTCTATTGCCACTGTCTCTGCTTACTTTACTCCTATCCTTGACTGTCTCTTTGGTTTAAATCTGTTGTGCCTAATATAAGCAGTGGAGCCGTGTTCGTTACCGTGCTCCTATACCTCACTGTGTTTGTGACGGAGGTGAGTAACCTTGCCTGAGACCTGAAGATCTGCATGGGCTTCCTGAGCCAATGCCTAGGCTTTGGCTTAGCGGGCTAATGCACTCTTCTGGCTCACAGCAAACCGGGGTTCGAACCCTGTCTGTCACATATGCTTAGTTTAAGTCTGTTTAGCCTGATAGAAGCTGTACAGCCATGTCTCTGAAGCCTAGCTACGCAAAATGGCCGTTCTGCGTACTTGCTTAGCAAAAAGATGCACACTTTCACAGCCCCAAGTGAAGTAAGTCAAGTGCAGCTGCAGCCCCGCAATTTGTATCTTGATGGAACTATGCAGGATTGCCACTTTGAGTAGCTAGCTAAATGCATTGCGTATTTGCACGGTGTATAAATTAGGCTTCAGGAGGGCTGGACACACAGGTGTTTTTTTCACTCTCTCTGTCCTGGTGTTGCGGTCTGCGATAGGCCAACGCCATGGCGACGTCGGCAGGCACGGTGTCGGAGGACGTAGCGGAGGATGACGGTGGGGGGAACCTGTCCTGTAGCTCGTCAGAGATGTCCAAGCTCAGTTCCAAGAGCGCCAAGGAGCGGCGCAACCGCAAGAAGAAGTGGCGCCAGAAAGAGCAGTCACAGAGGGAGGAGAAGGGGGACTGCGAGAAGTTCGTCAAATCCGAGTCAGACGACGGCAGCAAGAGGAGCCGCTTCCGTTTCCCTGACAACCGGTTGGGTCGAAAGTCTTCCATCATGAACCAGGTGAGATGACGAAGGTTGAAGGTCACGGTGCAATGTATTCTGGGGCATAGATCATTTAGGCTTGAGTGATAAACTCAGATAAACACTATTTAGAGCTTTGTAATGTATCTGTTTAAGGCTCCTACTACAGTGTGAAGTATATTGGTTGTAGCTAAAGGTTATAACTAGTTTATAGCATCATAACATATACAGTACTGTGGGTATATTTGTTGTAGCTAAAGATACAGTAGCATGATTTCAAGGCTTGAATTATTAACAGTGAGTACATGAATGTTTCAGTGAGAGAAGAGCAGTCACACAGTGTTGTTTTGCTCTGGCATCTTTCATAGGGTACTGTTACTGTATCTGTTCAACAACACAGGGCAGTATTCGTTCATGCGTTCATGTGAATTCTATGGGTGTTAGAACTATGTTTTGTCTGAGATCTTGGTCATCGTCATCATCAGTATTAAAGAATAGACCTGCTAACCAGATGAGTACTCAAGCAGGCTTACAGATACAGTACAGGTCCAGGTTCACAGTGAGAACAGTGGTATGCATACAGCTCATATTTCCATAGAATAACTAGAATGGAGAATCCCATTCAAGTCAATGTTCCGACTTTGCGTCGACTGGCAGCAATATTGAGAGTACCCATAGAAGAAAAACACAAAGTAGAAGCAGGAAGTGAATCTTTTCCCATGCAGCGTTGGGCTCAGCTGTGCGTTTCTCCTGTCTGACTGGCCTGTGTTTGACCTTGCTGGGGTAGGATGTCAGTCACCTAATTATTTGATTATACGACACGGTGAACCATCATCAAGTCCTGCTCACCAGACTTGAGGGTCTGGGTATGAGGGCACTGCGCTTTACTGGCTACAATCATACCTTACCAACCGTACCCACTACATCTCCCTCAATGGTCATATCTCTGACTCCGCTGCTGACACACAGGGAGTTCACCAGGGCTCTGTGCTGGGTTCATCATCTACATCCTCCTCCTTGATCAGATCCTCCGCCACTACAATCTCGACTTCCACTGCTACGCCGAAGACACCCAGATCTACCTAAGCTCCAAATCCCTCCTCAACGCACCTCTGACCCTCATTGAATCCTGCCACATTAAAAACCTGGATGCAACACAACTTCCTCAAGCTAAACAGTGGCAAAACCTCCTTCTCATAGGCACCAAAACCACACTCTGCAAAGTTGGCAACCTCACTCTCACAATCGATGACACCATTGGTCCCCCCCCCGTGCACGCAACCTTGGCGTCTTCCTGGACTCCACACCCTCTCCTTCGACCACTACATCCAACAAACTGTCAAATCCTCATTCTTCAAACCTTCCGTCCTGCAGCTGAAACCCTCCTTCACACATTCATCACCTCCTGTCTCAACTACTGCAACTCACTACTCTCCAGCATCAACTCAAGCTCCCTCCGTAAGCTCCAAATGGTTCAGAACTCTACAGCCCAAATCCTCACGCACACTTAAGACCTGGCAGCACATCACCCCCATCCTCTGTGAACTCCACTGGCTCCCTGTCTCCCAACGCATTAACTACAATATCCTCCTTCCGACCTACAAAGACCTTCATCACCTTGCCCCCCCCCCCTACCTCTCTGACCTTCTTCTCCCCTAGCACCCTACTCGCTCACTCCGTTCCACCGCAGCAGGCCACCTTGCCGTTCCCAAGTGCGACACATCAGTCTTTTCCCTTCTTTAAGCCCCTCCCCCTTCTCTTTGTTACATTTTCTGTTTCTTCCTGTTGTTAGTCTGCTGTTGTCTTGTTTGGATCTCTGTTTTTTGTTTAGTTTTGACAATTGTAAAGCAGCATTGGATCATTGAAAATACAAGTCCAATATATTATTTTTATTATGATGCATTTCCCTGAGTTTAGTAGGTCACTTGATCCCTCTCCATCAGAATTTCCCTAAGTGACACACACACACACACACACACACACACACACACACACACACACACACACACACACACACACACAGATGTTGCCTTTCATTTTGACCCCAGAATTGATGACAACGAGGATTGTCCCAAGTAATGGCACAATCAATGACTCAAAACAACCCCCTTTGTCTCTTTTCTTCTCTCAAGGAGATTGGACTTCTCATAGGGATCCTATAATTCCATATGTAGTTCAATAGGAATTCCACCTTCCTTTCATGTTTTTGAAGCTACATTTAGACCAGGGCTCTCCAACCCTGTTCCTGGACAACTACTTCTTGTAGGTTTTCACTCCAACCCCAGTTGTAACTAACCTGATTCAACTTATCAACCAGCTGATTATTACAATCAGGTGCACTGGATTAGGGTTGGAGAGAGAACCTACGGGACGGAGATCCCTGATGTAGACAGTACTAAAACAGATAAAGACGTAAGGCAGGAGGACAGATAGTAGGAAAGGTGGTTGTGGGGATTCAACCCACGACCTTGAGTGCTCTTTTGTATGCTTTGTGTCAGGAGTTTTACACAGCTACATCAATCTCTCTCCTCTCGTTTCCTCTTCTCTCCTCATCTCATTGTCTTCTTGTCCCCTTTCAGTCCCTCCTCAGTATCCCAGGCTCGCCGTTCCTGTCGAGGCACAACAGCAAGAGCAGCATCTTCAGCTTCAAGGGCCGCGGCAAGGACGTGGGCTCCGAGAACGAGTTCGCCGATGACGAGCATAGCACTGTGGAGGAGTGCGAGGAGAGGCGGGACTCCCTGTTCAGCCCGTACCGACGGAGCAGCTACACGGGCTACCACCATGGCGGCGGGAAGAGGAACTCAACGGTGGACTGCAACGGCGTGGTGTCGCTGATCAGTCCGGGGACCGGCGGACGCCTTCTGCCTGAGGTGAAAATAGATAAGGCATCTGCTGACGACAGTGTAAGGAAGTCAATGAGTAACTCAGACCCGTCTCGTCTAGGCATGGCCCCCTCTTTCTCAACTTTCTCTCTTCCCTCACTTTCTTATTCTCTCTGTCTCTCTTCTCAACTTTTTTCTTTGCAAGTCCGTATGTCTGCGCTATCTGCGCTCGCCCTCCTCCCCTGCTCCTAGTGTGTGATATGCTGCCCCCCAACCCAAAGAAGCAAAATAGAGAAACTTTAGTTTACTTTATCAGAAAAACATGTTCTTATTGTTACTTTATAACTGGGGTTTTCAGTGACTTCCAGCATACTGTTGTTTTATATCTCAACGTTTTCATTTTCTCACTCCAAACGGTGTTACATTGCATTGACATTAAAGGGATAGTTCGAGATTTTGGCAACAAGGCCCTTGCTCCTGTAGACTTCCAGTCATTGCACTCATGCTAGTTAATAATGGCTCCAGAAACTACCTTCAACTTCCTTCAGACTGCACACAGAAACATAATGGTATCCATGAGTTCATCTGACTCTGTGTAAGTAGAAAAAAGGGCTTAATTGCCAAAATCTTTAACTATCCCTTTAACTTTTTAGTCATTTAGCAAACTGTCTTATCTTAGAGCGACGTACAGTCAGTGCATTCAACTAAGATAGGTATAAACAACCACATATAACAGTCATTGTAAGTAAAAACCCTCTTCAAAATAGAGGAAATATTTCCTTCCTTTTCAAACAATCAACAGTGAGCAAACCAAAACAAACAAAACGAAAGAAGAAAAAAAAACCAATCTTTCTCTCTTGCTAGTAAGCAGCATGGTAGTTTGACCTGCCCTTCTACCAGGTCTTGTACAATGTTTTGAACTAGCCAGCATGATAACAACCAAACTAGTGGCTATGATGTCTATCCTATCCTCTCCTACTCTTTGACTTGGTGCATGCTCAATGCATGACGACTGGAACGACCGCGATCCGAATAGTGTTGCCCCTGTGTTCTCTTAGTGTTCTCCTACAGTAACCAGACTACTCTTCCCTCTATGTTCTCCTCAAATGCTACAGGATTTGTTACAGGACTTGAAGGTGATATTTCAGGGTGAAATAGAAAATGGATGACTATCAGATAGTGTGGATGGGGTTAGGGACAGGATAATGCTTGGAAAGTAGAAAAAAGTCTGTGTCTGAAATGTTTCTTGCCTACTACTTAATAAAACAGCATACTGTGCACTAATCACTACATACTACTACTACACTGCAACATACTATTTAGAACATACTGTCTAGTATAAATGTATGCAGTAAGCAACCAATATCAACATACTAGGCTCACCCCATACTGAGAAGGCGGCGTCCAATGCGCAATTGCGTCGTTTCCCGCCACTCCTTCATTTGGGTATAGCGCGTCCCCTTATCTGATTATCAGCTGTTGTCAAACACACGTGGGTCTGAAAAGGCGCTTTTCTTCCTCAATAGTGTTGCAGCGAATTCTACTAGATATAAAAGGCGGAATTAGTACGACATCCTGGCATTTAAACCATATGACCTTTTCAAAATGTCACATACTTTAAAACGTTCAGTTTTCTTATACTCAATCAGCCTACTATTGAGAACGCAAGTACGGGTATTCGGACATGTTCAAAGTGGCAGCATTGGAACATTTAGGCAGGGGGACATTTAGTTAGAATGGGTGTGATGTAATGGTGGTTGGAACCTATTTTACACGTTTCAGAGAATAGGTAAGTCACAACGTTAATACCTACACACACAAATACAAAACACTTCCCTGCTCAATATCAGAATGTTACATTCTTATTCAAGTATTATGTAACTGTCAAATATCCCCATACCACAGCTCCCACACTGGCTGCGTTATGACCTGCATGTTTCTAGACACAACATATTCTCAACATCTAGCAACAACAAGACAAATACTGTACTATCCACTGTGCCAACCAAAGAATGACCAACCTCCAATATGGGCCTAACCCCTCCTTCCAATCCAGTCTTGTTACAAGAGCACATCCCTCCCTGGCCAGCGATGGCGCTGTGGGATGGTGTTCATGGTTTGACTACCATCAGTGCTTGATTCTTCTTCTTCCTCCTGGCAGCCCACTACTGAGGTTGAGGTGAAGAAGAAGCTGTCTGGTTCCCTGATGGTGTCTGTGGACCAGCTCAATACCTCCTTCGGAAGGAAAGAGCGGGCCAACAGTGTCATGAGCGTCATCACCAACACACTAGTGGAGGGTACTGTCCCTATACTATTCATACTATTAATTTCCCTACACTAATTAACTCGCTATTTCCATGCTCTATTGTTTTCAGCTGACAGTGTAAACCAAAAAGTTTCAAATCTGAAGAAAGGCAGATCTTACTTCACATATTTTCTTAGTCTAAACCTTAGATGCCCTTTTTTTGGACAAACAGTTCTTTCTATTTCGCTATTTCTTTTTCTAACTGATTTAAGATAAGATTTGTACGTTAAGACTTTATTGATCCCCAAACGGGATTCAACTGAGGTGCCCTCTCGTTGGACGAACAGTTCAACATCTCCTATATCTATATCTATATACACTACCGGTCAAACATTTTAGAACACCTACTCACTGAAGGGTTTGTCTTTATTTGTACTATTTTCCACATTGTAGAATATTGGTGAAGACATCAAAACTATGAAATAACAGATATGGAATCGCTTTTCCTTCACTCTGCGCTTCGACTCATCCCAAACCATCTCAGTTAGGTTGAGGTCGGGTGATTGTGGAGGCCAGGTCATCTTATGCAGCACTCCATCACTCTCCTTCTTGGTCAAATATCCCTTACACAGCCTGGAGGTGTGTTGGGTCTTTGTCCTGTTGAAAAACAAATGATAGTCCTACCAGATGATAGTCCTGCAGAATGCTGTTGTATCCATGCTGGTTAAGTGTGCCTTGAATTCTAAATAAATCACAGACAGTGTCACCACTAAAGCACCCCCACACCATCACACCTCCTCCTCCATGCTTTGCGGTGGGAAATACACATATGAGAACATCATCCGTTCACCCACACCGCGTCTCACAAAGACTCCCGACCAAATGACAAATTTCCACCGGACTAATGTCCAAATTTTCCGTATTGACTTACCTTCATGTCTTAAAATAATGATGGACTGTCATTTCTCTTTGTTTATTTGAGCTGTTCTTGCCATGATATGTACTTAGGGCAATCTTCTGTATACACCCCTACCTTGTCACAACACAACTGATTGGCTCAAACGCATTAAGAAGGAAAGAAATTCCACAAATTAACTTTTAACAAGGCACACCTGTTTATAGAAATGCATTCCAGATGACTACCTCATGAAACTGGTTGAGAGAATGCCAAGAGTGTCCAAAGCTGTCATCAAGGCAAAGGGTGGCTATTTGAAGAATCTCAAAATATTACATATATTATATATTATATTATATTTTAACACTTTTTTGGTTACTACATGATTCCATATTTCTTATTTCATAGTTCTGATGTCTTCAGTATTATTCTACAATGTAGAAAATAGTACAAATAAAGAAAAACCCTTGTATGAGTAGGTGTTCTAAAACTATTGCTTGTCATTCTTGTACTTACAGACACACTGCATGACATACATATTATTATTACTACATAAACAGAACATATTATCATTATTTTATAACGTGTATCTCTGTTTTCTTTCAAATACTTTGAGTGTTTCCTTAAGCCTGGCTGTAGCGCCAGGTGGGCAGGGACAGGATACGCGCTGTTGGAGACTATTCTATTATTTGGAGTTTTGATATATTCCTTTCCTGGCGTGGTCTCTTAATGAATTTTCTCAGAACTGGAGGAATCTCAACGTAGTTGTCCACCTTGCTGGTATAAGTTCTCCAACATCTTCCTCATCTGGGAGTGTTGTCCCATCTGGCTGAAGATCAAGGAGATTGTCAACCTGATCGTCATGGACCCTTTCGTGGACCTGGCCATCACCATCTGTATCGTCCTCAACACCCTCTTCATGGCCATGGAGCACTACCCCATGACCCCGCACTTTGAGGAGGTGCTGTCTGTGGGAAACCTGGTGAGGATCTCTTTTTGTGTGTGTGTGTGTGTGGTATTTTAAAACCGTTATAAGCTGGTACTTAACGGGGCATTTTTTTACCTCATATTCACATGTAGACACTGGTATGGCGCTGTAGATAATGAATATGAGGTTAAAAAAGTGGTGAAGTGCCACTTTAAAAAGTACTTTAAGCTGGTACTTTAAGTTAGTACTTACCTAGTATTTATATGGTATTAACTTAGAAAGTATATGGTAACATTAGACACTTTCTAGTATTTAGCTCAAATGATTCAACCCACTTGATAGGACAGTCAGTAGAGGGGACGGGAAAGACAGGAGGAGAGTGTGTGTGTCAGACAGATTCATGCGTGTGCACCTGGGGGCGGCCACACTAACTGCGAGCTAGACCACGATGTGACCACCGCAGGCCTCTCTCTCTCTCTCTTTCTCTCTCTCTCTCTCTCTCAACTCTCTGTCTTGTTTCCATTGTATATCCCATCATTGATAGTGTGTTCATTAAAAAACTGAACAGAATCTGGCATGTGATCATTATCTCGTCCTTGTCGTGGTGCGTTGACAATGACATCTCCTCCTATAAGATCTATTCGCTTGTCGTCTGCTGAGAGAGCTGTGTTATTTTGGTACACATAATTGGCAGTTCTTTCATTGGCTATTCAAAGCTAAATGAAAACGTTCCCGGACCCCCTACCTACAGTGTCCCTGAATCTATACACATCTTCCTTGTGTCTTTCTCATCTCTGCTCCTCTCCTCTCTCCTTCTCTCCCCCCTCCTCTCTCCCCATTTCTTACATGGGGCTGTTCTGTATACTGTAGGAGTCTCTCTCTCTCTCTCTGTCCTTTTTCCTTTCTCTCAACCCCCCCTTATCATATGATTCTTCTGTGCTGCTATTTCCTTGTCCCATGCAGCAATCTGCTTCACGCTGCCTGCTCTGTCTCTGTGCTGCATGCCAGGCTGGTGGGTGGCCCAAATTAATATTTTATGCTGCCTGATCGATGAGCTCCCCTAAAATGGTGCCTGAAGAACGGATCTTTCTTTCTGAAATCCCAACCTGGCCCTTTTTACAATTAGCATTTCTACAGGAACTGAGTCAAATTCCTGAGCTGCACATACGGTTTCAGCATATTGCTTAGGGCCTTAAGCCTACTAGCTAATGCAAGCTAAAGCTATAGCAACTAGCTGATGCTGTTATCATGGATGCTATTAGAATTTCCACAGAAACACAGTAAAAGTAGAGCTAATGCACATAGGATTTTACTGTCTAGTTAGCATGTTAGCTAAAGCTACAAGTTCATGTTGTTAGCATGGATAGCATATTAGTAGAACACAGTCTCTCTTTCTGTGGTATGGTTAGGATATTGATATTAGTGGTTTGATCAATTTACAGCAGCTGGAAAATGTATCACTTTCAGTAAATTGTGAGATCAGTCTTTTACATATTAGACCAGTGTGTGTGTTGTGAAATCATTTGTGATATTCAGCATCGGGCAGTGTGTGTGTTCTGTTAAGAGGTATTTTCATTCATGGGTTGGGTATAACCTTGAAGCACGAGTCATCTTCACGCACACAAATGCTCTCTCGCACGCACGCACGCACGCACGCACACACACACACACACACACACACACACACACGCGCGCGCACACAAACACTGCCCGGCCACGCCTTGATCTATGGACACCCAGGGTGTTACATCAGCTGACTCCATGATTAACTGTGACCTTTAGCCATTCATTAGACTCATTAGCAGAACACAGAGGTGTCACAGTGGCCTTACTGACTTCAGAGCAGCTGTAAGAAATGGAATGTAAGGATTTTAAGCACTGATTAGCCGGGCTAGTAAACCACAATTTCTACTAGCTTCGGTGACATTCTGCTAGCCAAATGTCTGCCCTGTGATGAAAATGTCACTGTCACTAAGGGAGCTAGTTTTGCACATTATGAATGTGAAGGCAGCCTACACAAGGGTCTTCTTTAGACAGAGAAACACACGCCATGGAGACATTGGAAATGCATTCAAAGAGACTCCAGAAAGCATTCTTGAATCTTAATTGAAGTAAGTGCTAGCCTCTTGCTAGTGGGCTAATCTTAATTTCCATCTAAGGTAGTGCTCACCGCTAACTTTTTAAATAATTATCGTACCAGTTCCTACAGTACGTCTGACCTCTGTTTGTCACTTTGGAAGGTAAATGTTTCCGTAGCAGCTATTCCAACTGACCTCTGACCTCTATTTGTCCCTGCCAGGTGTTCACAGGGATCTTTGCTGTGGAGATGTTTGCCAAGCTGGTTGCCATGGATCCCTACTACTACTTCCAGGAAGGGTGGAACTGCTTTGATGGCTTCATTGTGACCCTATCGTTAGTGGAGCTGGCATTGGCTGACGTGGAGGGGCTGTCCGTGCTCAGATCATTCCGATTGGTAATCTCTCTTTTAGCCCCGTCCTCCCCCCAAATGTACGTGTCTGTCAGTTGTGTACACAAATTACATCAATTCCACAGTGTACATTGATTCACGTGCTGAATGATTACATGGTGTTGCTCAACTACAGCACTGTCTGTTGTAGTGATACATTTACTTGTATGCAATACAACTTACTGTATATACTGCCTTACTAGTCTATGTACTGCTAGTTTTCATAATGACTGCTTCTGCTCTATCAATTATCATACCAATACCCCAAGAGCCATTTCCACAACCAGAACTATTGATCACTCAAACCCCAGCTGCTAATGAGTATTTTCCTCTCTCCCTTCTTCCATCATTCTCACATCCTCTCTTCCCCCCTCTCTCTCTCTCTCTTCCTCCCTCCCCTCTCCATCACTCTCTTCCATGCCCCTCTCCCTCAGCTAAGAGTGTTTAAACTGGCCAAGTCATGGCCCACACTCAACATGCTGATCAAGATCATCGGTAACTCTGTTGGCGCCCTGGGAAACCTGACCCTCGTCTTAGCGCTCATCGTCTTCATCTTTGCCGTGGTCGGCATGCAGCTGTTCGGCAAGAACTACAAAGACTGTGTGTGTAAGATCGCCCTGGACTGTAAGCTGCCCCGCTGGCACATGCACGACTTCTTCCACTCGTTCCTGATGGTGTTCCGGGTGCTGTGCGGGGAGTGGATCGAGACCATGTGGGACTGTATGGAGGTGGCCGGACAGGGCATGTGTCTCATCGTCTTCATGATGGTCATGGTCATCGGGAACTTGGTGGTAAGTGTCCCCAGAGTGTATCTTTGTATACAATACTAGCCTTCCTGATGGTCCTCAAATCCCAGTCGCCATAACTGAGGGCGGTGACCATAATCGCCGGCCCAAGAAACGTAACTCTCTGGGAGCAGTTTTCCGTCTTATGAACGGCAGGTTCGTTGCACTACACATACCAGGTCCCATGTGTACACACATCTCCGTTGGCCATACCACTTCCACCCTCACGTCTGACCCAGTGTGTGCCTGATTCTCCTCCCTACAGGTGTTGAACCTTTTCCTTGCCTTGCTGCTGTCCTCGTTCAGCGCAGACAACTTAGCCGCAACAGATGACGACGGAGAGATGAACAACCTTCAGATCTCCGTCATCCGCATCAAGAAGGGCATCGCCTGGTTCAAGATCAAGCTGGCAGAGTTGGTGCTCAGCTTGACCAAGAAGCCACCAGTGGAGGATGAACAGAAACCTTTAGACGACATGTACAACAAGAAACTGAACTGTATCGCCAACCACAGTGGTGTGGATATCAACCGCGACCTGGACTACACCAAGAATGGTAACGGCACCACTAGTGGTATAGGGAGCAGCGTCGGGAAGTACATGATCGACGAGGACCACATGTCCTTCATCCACAACCCGAACCTGACCGTGTGCGTTCCCATCGCGGTCGGAGAGTCCGACTTCGAGAACCTCAACACCGAGGACTTCAGTAGCGAGTCGGAGAACGAGAACAGCAAAGAGGTGAGTGAACAGAGAGTTAGTTAGCCAAATGCTTAATGCACATGTCGCCATGAGAACCTGGTACCTCAATATGGCTCTGATGAAAAGTAGCACATGGCCAGGAATAGGGTGCCATTTTAGACAAACCCATAGTTTGTCTCTTGATAATGATGTTGTTGTAATGTTGTGGTGATGTTGTGGTAATGACGCAGGAGGTCATTTGAAGATTATGTTGTAGTAACGTTGTGGTGTTTTTGCAGGGGGTAAGTAACGTTGTGGTTATGTTGTAATGTTGCAGCGATGCAGTAATGTTGCATGGGGGGGTAATGTTGTGGTCGCCAAATGGTGTGGTTATGTTGTGGTAATGTTGCATTAATGTTGTGGTACTGCTTTGGTAATGTTGCGGCAGTCTTATTGTAGTGTGCCGGTAATGTTGTATCAATGCTTTGGTAATGTTGAGGTAATCTTATTGTAATGTTGTGGTGATGTTGTAGTAATGCTGTAGTAATGCATCGCTCCATGGTTGCTGTTTTGTGGCCTCCTGGTGGTAAAGCACGGGTGTGGTCACCAGTTTAACATTAGTTTCCACTGCCCAAGGCTCTTATGTAACTCCATTACTCATATATATACACACACTCATATAGTAATGGCTACAGCCGTGGATGAAATGGATATCTGCTGACCTTTTTTTCTTAAAACGTCGCCGATACATTTAGCAGTATGGCTAGAGTGGAGGGTTATTTGATATTCCACCCCTGTAGGCTCCAGTACGTCTTAAATCTGTGGCATATCACAATGTTAGGAATTGCAGTTGGTTGCTGTGGCTTTGATAGTTACAGTTAAGCCTCATCATCTGTAGTTTCGCATTTTAAGGCAACTTGAATCGCTCATTGGAGGCTCTCGTTTAAAATCTAGCGCTCGCTAATGTAATGTAAAGTCCAGGTGAATCACAACCAGGTCATTGGTACTCTGCTAGTCATGGCATGTGTTTCCTCAAGGTCATTTAGAACACGGCGAGCATGACAGATCACACACTCAGCATGTGGACATGGGTAGACGCAACTCATTGTGTGTACGACCAGAATGTATCTTAGCCCCAGGACTATGTCTACATCATCGTCTTCTTCATCCTTTGATCTCTGTATCGTCATCTGTCTGTCTACCTATATGAAGCCTCAGGGAGGTAGCTATTTATACATCGAGACAGGAAGTGAGACCCGCTGCAATGCACGCAGCAGTATGTATGAATGGCTGTGAGAGAGGCTTCGCCGTTTGTCATGTCTCTCTCTCCCTCTCGTCTGTCTCTCTCTGTGTACCAATAACCCAGGATCCATTGCTGCCGACAGGGCTATTGATCAGTCAACCTGCTGCTGATGATGTGTGTCTCTCTGTCCCTTGTCCTGTCATTCTCACGTCCTCTTTGTGTGTTTTTGTGTCTGTGTGTCTCTCTGTCGCTCTCTCGCTCTGCGTCTGTCTGTATCTCTGTGCATATGTGTGTGTGTGTGTGTGTGTGCATCTCTGTCTGTGTGTGTAGCTGGACGACACCAGCTCATCGGAGGGGAGCACCATAGACATCAAGCCTGATGTGGAGGTGGAGGCGGTGGTGGTGGAGGCTGTGGAAGAGTACCTTGACCCAGAAAACTGTTGGACACCTGGTAGGACTGCACCTTGCTCTTCCTTGTCCCGCCCCTCTGTGCCCTGCCCCGCCCCTCCCTGCTCTGCCACTCTGAACCACTCCTTGCCCTCCCTGCCCTAAACCATACCCTGACACTCCCTTGTGCCCCTCCCTGCCCTGCTCCTCCCAGTTTGTAATTCATACATTATTTTCAATGTTTTAGTAACGGTATGATGTTGTGTGTTTGCTCCTATCCCCTTCTGTACAGAGTGTATTATCAAGTATCCATGCTGCGACGTGCCCATCACTCACGGGTGGGGAAAATATTGGTGGTTCCTGAGAAAGACATGCTATCTAATTGTGGAGCATAACTGGTTCGAAACCGTCATTATCTTTATGATCCTACTCAGTAGTGGGGCCCTGGTAAGTCACAGTGTGGAACGTTAACACACACACACAAAAAATGCATGTTTACACACACACACAGTGAGACAGAGAGGCTTTGGTCAAAAGGTGTGCGCTAGACAAAAGTGTAGGGTGCCATTTCGGACGCAGAAAGGAGGTCGAGTGTGAGTGGAGAAGGTTGGCTATTGAAGGGCTGTGTTTCTCTCTGCCTGGCTTTGAGGACATAGGACACAACATGGAGTGGTGCGGTCAGCAGGCCCAGTCACTGAAAAGGGTGGGAGGGAGGGGCCAAGCAGAAGCATCACAGGCAGTCACTGTACTAAGAAGGGTGGGGGGATGGGCCGGGCAGGAGCATCTCAGCCAGTCACTGTACTAAGAAGGGTGGGGGGATGGGCCGGGCAGGAGCATCTCAGCCAGTCACTGTACTAAGAAGGGTGGGGGTAGGGGCCAGGCAGGAGCATCTCAGCCAGTCACTATACTAAGAAGGGGGGATGGGCCAGGCAGGAGCATCTCAGCCAGTCACTGTACTAAGAAGGGTGGGGGGGATGGGCCGGGCAGGAGCATCTCAGCCAGTCACTGTACTAAGAAGGGTGGGGGTAGGGGCCGGGCAGGAGCATCTCAGCCAGTCACTGTACTAAGAAGGGTGGGGGTAG
The DNA here is from genome assembly GCF_036934945.1 of Oncorhynchus masou masou. Lineage (NCBI taxonomy): Eukaryota > Metazoa > Chordata > Actinopteri > Salmoniformes > Salmonidae > Oncorhynchus > Oncorhynchus masou. The sequence continues at coordinate 39,759,240 of NC_088244.1, read as the reverse complement.
GGGCCAGGCAGGAGCATCTCAGCCAGTCACTGTACTAAGAAGGGTGGGGGTAGGGGCCAGGCAGGCACATCTCAGCCAGTCACTGTACTAAGAAGGGTAGGGGGGATGAGCCAGGCAGGAGCATCTCAGCCAGTCACTGTACTAAGAAGGGTAGGGGGGATGAGCCAGGCAGGAGCATCTCAGCCAGTCACTGTACTAAGAAGGGTAGGGGGGATGGGCCAGGCAGGAGCATCTCAGCAGTCACTGTACTAAGAAGGGTAGGGGATGAGCCAGGCAGGAGCATCTCAGCCAGTCACTGTACTAAGAAGGGTAGGGGGGATGGGCCAGGCAGGAGCATCTCAGCCAGTCACTGTACTAAGAAGGGTGGGGGGGATGGGCCAGGCAGGAGCATCTCAGCCAGTCACTGTACTAAGAAGGGTGGGGGTGATGGGCCAGGCAGGAGCATCTCAGCCAGTCACTGTACTAAGAAGGGTGGGGGTAGGGGCCAGGCAGGCACATCTCAGCCAGTCACTGTACTAAGAAGGGTAGGGGGGATGAGCCAGGCAGGAGCATCTCAGCCAGTCACTGTACTAAGAAGGGTAGGGGGGATGAGCCAGGCAGGAGCATCTCAGCCAGTCACTGTACTAAGAAGGGTAGGGGGGATGAGCCAGGCAGGAGCATCTCAGCCAGTCACTGTACTAAGAAGGGTAGGGGGGATGAGCCAGGCAGGAGCATCTCAGCCAGTCACTGTACTAAGAAGGGTAGGGGGTAGGGGCCAGGCAGGAGCATCTCAGCCAGTCACTGTACTAAGAAGGGTAGGGGGGATGGTCCAGGCAGGAGCATCTCAGCCAGTCACTGTACTAAGAAGGGTGGGGGGGATGGGCCAGGCAGGAGCATCTCAGCCAGTCACTGTACTAAGAAGGGTGGGGTGGGGGGGTGGGGGGGCAGGCAGGAGCATCTCAGCCTGTCACTGTTCTAAGGAGAGGGGGGGGACTGCCATTTGAGACACATATGGACTCTCTCTGTGATTAATGGACTGTACCATTTATCTGAGAGGGGATCTAATGGACTGTGTGATTTATCAGATAGGATAGGCGGGGGGAATCTATTTCTGGGGCCAAGGGAGCTATGTCCTCAGGCATGACGTCAAATCAGCAGGAATGGAATATTGCAATCAATACTACATTTTTCCTGGGAATTTTAAATGTTATTTTTTTGTCATGATTGAGCAACAGAACCGTTGCTGTGTACATTTTCATCACTTTTCATGTAAATAGTCTGTTGACTTTATTGTGTTTCTAATCCTCCGTGATTTGTTATATATTCATTGTTGTACTTATATGGCTGAGGCAAATGATAGGCTATGTATTTCAAATCTTTCAATATATTCATCAATCCCAGAGCATGTTCATTTTACCCACCAATTCAGCTGAAGATAACCGTGTATGTGCTCCCCCCCCAGGCTTTTGAGGATGTGTACATCCAGCAGAGGAAGACCATCAGGACCATCTTGGAATACGCCGACAGTGTGTTCACATACATATTTATCCTAGAGATGTTGCTCAAGTGGGTCGCCTACGGATTCCACAAGTACTTCACCAACGCCTGGTGCTGGCTCGACTTCTTTATTGTCGATGTAAGTAACATTTTCTGGTTCTTTACGGTAGATTTGGTAGCCATTTTGTATAGGCAGGATAGGAGGCTAGGACCTTAGAAATAGAATTGACTTGAATGGGGAGGCCCATTCTAGGAATTCTATTTCTATGGCAACCGCACTCTGTTGAAGCAACATACTATACTGTGTACATTCTAAAACACTGCCTGTCATGTAGAGTTACAGTGAAAAACACACATTGTTATGTAAAAATAGATATATTCCATATATTATATATAGGGCCTACGGCGTGCTTTCAGTCACACAGTACACTGTTAAAGTAGCTGTCCAGTGTTTCCAGATTTCTATGAAATATGATCTATAATTAATTACAATATGAGTGAAATAGTTTTCCTTCCAAATCTTTTTTATTAAGTATGTTTGAAAAGCTTTTTTTGTGTTTGAATAGTGTGGGCGTACACCAACAACAGAAATATTCTTTATGACAAATAAACAGCTGATTGGCCAGTTCAGCCAATGAGACGTCTCAGACAAAAACATTATGTCATAGTCTATGAGGAAATAGAAAACATTTTTTAAACGGTCTGTTTGTGACACAAGTTTGAGTTTTTTTTTCTCATACTCAAATCGAGATGTTAACAGATGATGTGTTTTTAAAAGTGAGATTTTCACTGGACAGTTACTTTAAGTTATCCCTCATAGAGGTATTCGGTACTGTGATTCCTAACGTAGGCTTCTGTCTAACAGGGTGTGGTGTGGTATGGTAGGGTTGGGAGGACAGATAGAGTAGTAAAACAAACAGCAACTTCATGTTATGCAATGGGTGAGAAGACATGATGATATTCACATATTAACAGAAAGTGTAGGATTCATCAATCTTACAATATCCAATATCCATATCCCAAGAGAACATGGAATTGTTTACGATACCATGAGTTAGTCCATCAATTTCAACTGAATCTATGTCTCTCACCACTTGCATCTCCATGAAGTAATTTCTCTCTCTCTCAGTTTACTTGGTTTCTTGTCAATCTGCAATGCTTGAATATGAACGGCAATTCTCTGTTTGTGAGTTTGGCTATTATGTGCCTTCGTGTGCGATGAAGCAAGGAATTGTGCGCTCTCTGTTTCCCCATCATGTGCAAATAGAAACCAATTCTATTGTTTTACGACATAACAGCGGTAAGAAAAATGATTCAAATTTGATGACAATGATATTGGAATGTGAATGCTGGTAGCTAAGCAGCAGTACAAATTGGAATCAATCAGCCAATCAATAACCAAGATTATTGATCAACATATTCAAGCAATGCTCAGCAACAACAGGGTATGCGTCCTCTACTGTCTTCTACCGTGTCTCTACTGTGTCCTCTGCTGTGTCTCTGACCTGTCTACAGTGTAATCTACTGTATGTCTAATGTACTGGATGTCTTTTATATCTCTGTGTTATTGGTCATTCTCTGCCCCTTCTGTGACACAACTCTTGACAGTCTTTGGAACAGTGGAATTTCTTTAATTCCGTTATTAAATTCTAAGTTGAATATATCATTCTAAATGAATCCAGGACCATTGAATTGATTAGTTATGGGAATGATAATTCACGGTTGGTTGCTTTAACAGTAATATATATATATATATATAACAGGCAGAGAAATTCCTTCAGACTTGAAAGTTGACGCCTCAGCAAGGGGCATTGAGTAATGTCATGGTGCCAAGATATGATCCAATCCCCTGACTGAACTGTGTCTGTGGTGTGGAAATCCTGCTTCGATGGTCAGATTTGGCCAATGACCTTGGTTATTACCTTGCCATTGGAAAGATGAAGAAGCTCTCTTCTGTGTGTTTTTGAATTCTTACCTCTGTCCTTGAACTAACCACCTCTCAACAGTCGCCGACACACTGTTTGTATGGTCCAGCCCAAGCCATCTCTGTCTGACAGGAGTTCTATCTGACCCCTAATGGTTGGAGGTTAGACATGATCAGTGGAGGCTGGTGAGGGGAGGACGGCTCATAGTAATAGCTGGAATGGAATGGTATCAAACACATTGATGGAATAACGTGTTTGATACCATTCCGTTCCAGCCATTACCGTGAGCCCGTCCTCCAATTTAAAGTGCCACCAGCCGCCACTGGAGATGATACAGTATGAGAATGTGACTGTTGACCCCATAGAGATCCTGTGATTCTCTATGTATTTCCGTGGTTGACCCATCTATTCTTAAACACCGAACAAACACTGCTGAGACGCACCGAAAAGACAAACGGCGAAAAGCAGCGGGTGGCCGTGCTCTGTTAGCGAACACCTGCTGGGTGTCAACGAACGGTGGTGATACAATATGTAGACTCGAAATGAACAGAAAATGACGCCCGCCCGCTGTTTTTATCCGTTGGTAGTCATGGTGTGTCTTGGCCTTTACGGTCACAGTATGCTTGACTTTACAATAGGCTGTATTGATTGGCATCAGCCATTGTCAGAGTTAAAGGCATGTTATACCGATCTCATTTTAGTACAGTTACTTTCTTTTCATGCCTTTTAAAATGACATTGTTACTCAGTAAATCCCTAAGGAATAATCAACTTGAATTAATTACAGTCTTTTTGCTAACTATTTTCAGTCGTTGTTAATGTCAAACATGTTCCAGATATGGTGCTGTTTTATGTACAGTAGTAACTGCGGTAGAATATAGTTAACACTAACCTAAAACGTACCGTAGTTTACAAAACAATCATGTAAAACACAAGACACCTTACCTTCAGTGTTGATTCTGGTAGAACAAATTCTACCTAAATCTAATTGAAGTCCTATATGTACCCCACAGAGTTAGTGACCCCTCTATGATCTGACTGACTCCAATGTAACCCACGACCCAGAGCCATTGATATACACTACAATATAGTTAGGTGGTGAGTTTGGTGCCACTATGGGGTTCTATCAGAACACTTCACCAAACTCTGTATATTGATGGCTCTACCACACCCCTCCATAACCCCTTCTTTACCCACAACCCTCGGCTTCAGCCCGAGCCAACAGGGTTGTGATGCACAGAGCTGCAGTGTGTTCATTGTTGCGGTGTGAACCAACACTTGGGAGGATGGCCGTACTGTACTACGGCCGTACAGTGGCCTATATTTCCCAAGATGCACTTGGGATGGTCGTATGGTATGGGGGCCGACAATTCCCTCCCAAGCTGTCAATGTTTGACAACAAAGTGTGACATACCCCCACCCCCTATCCCCCCTCCCTCCCTCTCTCGACCCAACCCCCACCTACCTCCCGTCCTCCTTAAAGTCTTACGCTTCCTCTTACCCCAGGAATGTTGTGAGTGACCTTTGACCTTGTGCTGAGGTGATGATGTAATGATGGTGGCAGCCAGTTGGTAAGTTTGGTCCTCCAGACTGGCAAACAAGCAGTCAGTCCCTCTTAAAATGCTGCTGTGCCTCACCGAGTCTAGGTCGTCCTGGGTAGTCCGTCTGTTTGTGGCCTGTCTGTGACTCTACTGTCTGTCATTGTCACTGTGATGTCTGTGGTTTGGTTTGGAGTTAACCATGTCTCTCTGTGGGCACCATCAGAAGGGGGACACCATCATTGCTTAAGTTTATACGAGCATGAATTACTCTCTGTGTGTGTGTGCGTGTTTATCTGTTCCACATACCTTTTGTGTTTTGATATATTTCTGTTGAGTTATATTTTCATTGGCCTCTCTGGTTCTTGATTTGTATTTTAGAAATGTGAAGAGCAAATGTGATACAGTAGAATTACTATGAGAAGACAGAATAACTTACTGGGCCCTTGCTTTGTTTAGCCATACATTACTTACCTCTATTTGGTCCAAAATTTGAAGAATAGATTTTTGATCAAATCAGGTGCTTTACAGTGTTGAGAAAACAGTCAGTTACAGTACACCACTATCTTAATAATACAGAACAGTATTTCTTTGGATGCCAACGTTTTTATGCAGGACTCCGTACTCTTCAATTATATAACCACAGTGCTGTAAGGTAGAATCTAGATCAAAACAAATCCTTCTAGTAAAAGCTAGTAGCCAGTCGAGTTTGGGGATGGAGTCGTTACGTAATAGCGGAATGAGGCTGGATCCATCCATCCATCCTTTTATTTTATAAGACATTTAGCCATTTTCATCATTGTTGTTTTTGTTCTGTTTGATTTTAGTTTCCGTTGTCTTTCTGTTTTTCTTTCTGTTTCTGTTCCACTGTTCCTCATTGGATCACAGCCCAGAGATGTGATTGGCCTTGCCTTGCAGAGCTCGACGCTGATTCGCTGAGGGCTGCCACACCCACACAGCAGGCCCCTTGATCTCTAAGGGGGAGGGGCACTCCAAGGGGTCAGGCTGAGGCTGAAGGTGACAAATACCCCAAATACTGTGACGGTAGAATAAAGGCAAAATCTTTATTTTATTTTTGTGTATCTGTTTAAAAGAAGCACAATGGAAATAAGTCAGTGACTTATCCTTGAAGTGTATTTAAAAAAAAAAGTTTAATAAATTCAATCAATTTAACATCGCCATGATCATACAGCTTGCTGGGTTATTATACAGCTATACTGATTATTAAATAATGGGAGGTCCTCAACTAAAAGAATCGAGCCACCTAGAATCTGATGGAATCGTGTGTAATACACAGGTCATACGGAATCCTGGATACTCAGGAGCCCTTGAACCACATAACCCAGAGATGACTCATCATGAGTCACGAGTCCAGTGGTGAGTTCCATGCCGATAGCTTCATCGCCGTCAACTGGAATGACCAGAGTGCCATTGTACATAGTATATCAGTTTTCATTGACTGTAGTACCGCCAATGGCCTTAAAATCTAAATAAAGATTTTGCCTTTGTTAGAATCCCCCCTCTATCTGTGACTGGTCTGGTCAGCTTTGGATGTTGTGTTCTTTGCAGTGAGTTTGACCAGTATGGTCTGGTTGGCTGGTTGGAGGTGCCTTCACATGTTTTTACTGTGCACCACTGTTTTCCCTTTGTTAAGGAACTGGTGCTCTCTCTCTTCCCAGTCTCAACACCTGAACAATGGCAGTGTGAGGAGATCGGGCCAAACTTTTTGTGTTTGCCGTTCTAAGAACTATTAGATGGACATCTGTAATGTTGAATCAATGAGATACTGAAGTACCATTTAGTCACGTCAGGGTGGGGGGTCAATTCTATTTTAATTCAGGAAGTAAACGGAAATGACTAATGATGAAAATTGACATTGGAATTTCAGTTTACTTCCTAAATTGACAGAAAAAGCCATTGCCACAACTGGCCTTGCTCTCCTCTCTTCACTATATGCCTACTGGTTCTGCTTTCCAGACTCATGGTACTCCGACCCCAATTATGTCTGAGATACAACAGGAGGTGGCTACTGTACAGGCCTACTGGTCACAGCAGCTCCCCTTCATCTTCTAATGACAGACATTGCCTCCTTGAGGTGAACTCATCATTCCTTAACACCCTTCCCTCGCTTCTATACAGTGCATACAGTATGTGCTGCTGCCTATTTATCACCAGACTCTCCTGTTAATGATGACTCTGCAAAAGCTCCCTTTCCACCGAGTGTCTAATCTGACGCTTGAATTTAGTACCAAGGTTACTAGTCCATTTCCATAGGCTAAAACAGAGCTTAGAGAGTCTGAGGCCCAGCTCTGGGCTAAGCACTTACTGAGCGGTCCAATGCATTATTATCTAGCTATATTACAAAACCTCTGAGATGGAAGCAAATCATTTGTTGACTGTCGGTATGTTGCCTTTCTATGAATGATAAATGTGAAGAATGATGACTAATCAATATTTAAATTTTCAAGCTTAGGGGAGTTGTTTGTGTTGATTACAGAAAAGTCACTCCTGTAAACTTTTATTTTTGGCTAGTGTTATCCCCCAAAATCATATTTGCAAGTACAAATAAAACCTGATTAACGCTCATGAATTTAAAACTGTACTGCAGCGCCAGCTGTGCCACCAAAGACTCTGGGTTCGCGCCCCGCTCTGTCGTAACCGGCCGTGACCGGGAGGTCCGTGGGGCGACGCACAATTGGCCTAGCGTCCTCCGGGTTAGGGAGAGTTTGGCCGGTAGGGATGTCCTTGTCTCATCGCGCACCAGCGTCTCCTGTGGCGAGCCGGTCGCAGTGCAAGCTAACCAAGGTCGCCAGGTGCACGGTGTTTCCTCCGACACATTGGTGCCACTGGCTTCCAGGTTGGATGCGCGCTGTGTTAAGAAGCAGTGCGGCTTGGTTGGGTTGTGTTTTGGAGGACGCATGACTTTCAACCTTCGTCTCCCCCGAGCCGTACGGGAGTTGTAGCGATGAGACAAGATATTAGCTACTAAACAATTGGATACCACGAAATTGGGGAGAAAAAGGGGTAAAATTCAAAAATATATTCGGGCCCCATGACTGAGTGGCAGCTGCGGTACTGTGTGTGTGAGAGTGGGGGAGCAAGGTGGAGCTATTTATTTATTTATATTTCACCTTTATTTAACCAGGTAGGTTAGTTGAGAACAAGTTCTCATTTGCAACTGCGACCTGGCCAAGATAAAGCGTAGCAATTCGACACATACAGCAACACAGAGTTACACATGGAATAAACAAAAAATACAGTCAATAATACAGAAGAACAAAAGAAAACAAAAATTCTATATACAGTGAGTGCAAATGAGGTAAGTCAAGAAAATAAATAGTCCATGGTGGCAAAGTAATTACAATATAGCAATTAAACACTGAAATGGTAGATCGGCAGAAGATAAATGTGCAAGTAGAGATACTGGGGTGCAAAGGAGCAAGATAAATAAATAAATAAATACAGTATGGGGATGAGGTAGGTAGGTAGATAGATGGGCTGTTTACAGATGGGCTATTTACAGGTGCAGTGATCTGTGAGCTGCTTTGACAGCTGGTGCTTAAAGTTAGTGAGGGAGATGTGAGTCTCCAGCTTCAGAGATTTTTGCAGTTTGTTCCGGTCATGGGCAGCAGAGAACTAGAAGGAAAGACGACCAAAGGAGGAATTGGCTTTGGGGGTAACCAGTGAGATATACCTGCTGGAGCGCGTGCTACGAGTGGGTGCTGCTATGGTGACCAGTGAGCTGAGATAAGGCGGGGCTTTACCAAGTAGAGACTTGTAGATAACCTGTAGCCAGTGGGTTTGGCGATGAGTATGAAGCGAGGGCCAACCAACGAGAGCGTACAGGTCGCAATGGTGGGTAGTGTTTGGTGACAAAACGGATGGCACTGTGATAGACTGCATCCAGTTTGTAGAGTGTTGGAGGCTATTTTATAGATGACATCATCGAAGTCGAGGATCGGTAGGATGGTCAGTTTTACGGGGGTATGTTTGGCAGCATGAGTGAAGGATGCTTTGTTGTGAAATAGGAAGCCATTTCGAGATTTAATTTTGGATTGGAGATGTTTGATGTGAGTCTGGAAGGAGAATTTACAGTCTAACCAGACACCTAGGTTTTTGTGGGTAGATGTGGGCAGCGATTGGTTGAAGAGCATGCATTTGGTTTTACTTGCATTTAAGAGCAGTTGGAGGCCACGGAAGGAGAGTTGTATGGCATTGAAGCTCACTTAGCCCTGACAAATCATTTCAGTACTTCACAAGTGCATAGCTTAGGGGTTGATTTGGTGTTGGGCCATTGTGTGTGAGAGTGGGGGAGAAGCACCCGTTTCTTTGAGTTTGTGTGTTGTTACCTGTTCCTGTGTGTAACTCTACTGTACTCAGTGTCTCTCCAGTGGTCCTTTAAGTGCCATCCAGTGCCAAATAACTAATGTGTCCAATCTCCCCTTAACCCTCTATCCCAACCCTTTACTACTGTCAGTGTGTAGTTAACTGTATGAATTGTATGTGGCTCCAATTTGATTCTAATGCTGTGTGAATATGATAAGGAGATTTTTGGCAAATCAAAATGACGTACATGTACATATTTACCTGTATTCTTTCTCTTAGGTTCCGTTAAGTTTGTCTGTCTTAAATTATATGGGATATTATGCCTCAGCCGAGCGCGACAGACATGGAGAGACAATGTTAGAGGGGCCAGGGTAAGGTTCCACATGTCTGTTGGGTTTTTATATGAACTTCTACAGGTTGTAACCTCTCTCCTTTCCTCCCTCCCTCCCTCCCCTCTTCCTCCTCCTCCTCCCCGGTCCCCTTCGTTCGCCTGTCTGTATCTGTACTGAATCAGTCGTGTGCTGTGGCAAAACATTTTGGTCTATTTTTCCCTTCCTTTGAGTCTTATGTATTTCTCTTTCTCCTCTTTTTCTCTCTCTCTCTCTCAACCACAAGTTTCTTTGCAGGTACAAAGGAGTTTGTCAAGTCTCGTCCAACTGCCCTAAAATTACAGAACCAAACCCCTCCTCCTGCGGCCTACCTACTACTGCTACTAAAACACTACGCACATAAAACCTATACTAAACATTGACCTTCTCTCTCAATGTATATACATATATAAATGCAATATTATACATGTATATACATACATATAGATTTATGTGTGTATGTCAAGCAACTCTCTCCACCCAATGCCAGCCCTATTGCTCCAAGGGCTCTCGTCTGAGTCTCTCTTCTACTTTTAGAGAATATTCTCACTACTTCTAACAGTTTGGAACTCTTTTGCTTCTCTGTTTGTGTGTAGGTGTCTATAATCAGTCTGGTAGCTAATGCACTGGGCTACTCGGATCTAGGTCCTATTAAATCACTAAGGACACTAAGGGCCTTGAGACCCCTCAGAGCCTTGTCACGTTTTGAAGGGATGAGGGTAAGATCCAGAAGCTAAGCAGCTGAACCTTACGCATGCCCATTCAACAGTTCATTAAAGCATGCTAGGAACTGAAATAATTTCCAAAAAGTAACTAAACTCAATTTTTTTTTTAAATGACAAAAAATGATACATTTATTTATTGGGGGATTTTTTTTTTATAGTAACTTGAAGAAAATAGTCAAGACAAGAAGTCATCTTTTCATGCACACAAATCCTGTACCATACTTTACACATACAATGTATATATAGATATATATATACGCACACGTCATGATGCAGCTGGAAGTGTAAAGTAATGTTAAATAGTAATGCTACAAAGTTATACAGTATTACCAGCAGGAACTATTTCCCTGGTTTCAATTGAATAAAAAAAGATGAATACTAATTCATATTTTCAGTATTACTGCTATGAACAGAAAGAAAAGAACAAAAAAGAGTGAACTAGAGGGACGTCACAAAGCTGCCTCATCACATAAAAATTTGTCAAATGAACTGTTATTTATTTATTTTTTTGTTTTAATGATTGGCTCGAGGGTTAAGATAAAAATTAATGTTAGTCAACACTAACTGTCAACAAAGCCAAACTACATTTCATGGAACATTTGAATCAACAATTGGCTGTTCATTTGGCCTGATTATCAATCTCTGCTTTTAATCGAGAAGCCCCCCCCGCCCCCTACCACCACCTGTCCCCAGTTCCCCTAACCCACCCCGACTCTCACCCCAACCACTATACTCACCCTATCATCTGACACATCTATCTGGCACAGAGAACAACCAGTAGGAACCAGGTACCTGGTGGTAAAGACAGGTTACAACTGGTTGTTGTCACCCGTAGTCCCTCTTTCTCTCTATCACATGTAGTCCCTTTCTATCTCCCTATCTTGGATTGGTTGCGTTGTCGTCTAGTTTGAGCTTTACCACCCTCTCCACCCTCACCCTCTTCTGAAGCCTCGTATGTAAGTGCAGCACTGTGCAGCACCCCCTTACCTCTGCCCCTACCTCTCCTCCTAACCTTCCACTGCTCACTCCATCTTTGCCAAGTAGATCTGCTGGGCCTGCAGCAGGTCTCAGTCTGTCTGCTCCTCTCTGTTTCCTGCTTGTCCAGGATCTATCTGCATCATCAGGGACTGAGAAAGAACCACACATACACTCCACACTCACATTGTTGTGGGTCTGAGAAGATAATATTTTCTAAGCTTCTGCCTGTGTCATTGTGATTATCACTTTGTGTGATGTTAAATGGCTGAATCGCAGAGGTCAGTTAAGTCATGTCAGCTAGTTCAATGTAGACCAGGGGCTTGAAACCCAGATGTGGCCCGAGAGCCGATTTAATGTAAATGCAGACCGGATTCAATATCTTAGCTTTTTTGTCTTCTTCTTGATCCTAAGGCAGAAGGTTAGGAAATATGCTGATGGGCTGCCATCTCACCTAAGGCATTACTATCCCCATGTCATGACACAATACATTACATAGCAACTATACTGCAGGTCTTATAGAGCTTCCTGCTTCCTGTTGCCTTCCACTCCCACCGGAAGTAAAACTGGGAGGCAACATTGTTTAGCACACTGGAGCTTTCTCTTATATGTTATATTTTCTCATATAAGAGGAGTGGGTTGGGTTGGGTGGCAGGCAGGCAGGGCCGATATTATATTAAACTACAAGGACCGCATTAGGACAGCACTCGTCTTTCTTAACCCCTAGACAGTCACAGAGCATTTCCCCCATTCCTCTTCATAATGTCCCAAAAATGACAGACCAGGTGTAGTGGCTTAGACGTGTGCTATGCACTACTGTTACTACGGTACAGGAGAGGTTAGCTAGCTAATCATCAATTTGACTGACATTTCTGTTCACACTGAAGTGCCCATTCATATTAAATATCCAGTGGCTAAATATGAGGATGACATTGCAAATACGAGCTGATGACATCACAAAACATTTAGGCCCTGGATAGGCTTTATGGATGTAGGCTACTATACGTATGAGTCCACCTCACAAAAATGTACATGGTAGTCATGTTTGTTTAGTTTGCTCAGGTATGAGACTAGCATTGAATTAGAAGGGTTGTATTTCTATGGCGGCTAGACTGGTCAATATTCCAATGTCATTTTTGGGTGAAAAACCATGGTACATTTTTAAGGAATGTTGTAGTCAAACATTGCATTGCCCCTATGAATGATCTCATTCATTGGGTGTGTGTGGTAGGAGGTGAGGGTGACCCAGTAGGCCAATACCTGAGGCAGTGATAAACAAAATAAAAAAATGACGTACTCGCCTATTCAAGACCATGTCTATGTTCATCAATTGAGTTGCTATTTTGTTTTGAAAACTTGAAATTCAAATGGACAAGTCAAAGTAGTAAATAAATTGATAGGGAAGTACGAGAATGGAGAGATGACACCGACAACCATAATAATGAAAAGAGATTCTGGAGAGTTAGAATGTTGAGAACTCTTGCTGACTTGAATTTCCTGGCTGTTGCAATGGAAGGTTGTGATTGGAGGAGGCCAATGCAAGTCAACAGCTCGGAGCGAGCAGCATAACACAGCTTTACATTTGAATATATTGCACTGCTTAACATGCAATGATGCAATGGGCTGTTCCTACCTACCTGACTGCCTATGGTCACTTGTTAAATGCTATATCTTTAATTATGCTGCTTTGTAGCCTCATTTCTTTTCTTTTGGAGCAATGCAATATACTGTACAAGCATGACACAGTCGCCAAGTCACCCTTACACCTGTCTAACTATATATTTTCTAATGAGCTCTCTAGTCTTTAGTCCGAAAAACTATTTTTAGATGATTAACTTTAAATGTAAACAAATAAATAAAAATACCTTCCAGCTGCATCATGTAAAAAATGTGCAGCAGACACATTAGCAGGAAACATCATGAGTTACAGACCAATCACGTGGAGACCTTAGAACCATGGGACCTTTAGAATTGAGTTCTGAGAACCGTAAAACGGATGTCTGAGTTCTTAGAACAGAGGGACTGAATTCTAACTCTGCACCATCTATTCCTGACTGGTCTTGATTTGTGTCAAGAAGGTACACAAGTGTCAAATCCACTTGTCTGATAGATATGTAACATATAAAGACTAGCAACATTTTTGGGGCGGTTATCTCTTTATCTCTCTATCCAAAACATTTCTCTCTCTGTTTATTTATCGATTTGAACGGTTCTTGAGATTGCACAACAATGCCATCCATGTAACAACACGCATGTACTCTAATTGCCGATGCACTTTATGCACTTTTGAAAGCCATTTTCCCTCTGCTTTGAGAATAGATTTATAATATATGATATATACAGGTATATATATATTATATATGATATAAGGCATGGCCAATTTGATTATATAAGGCATGGCTAATATTACCTTGAATCTTTGAAAACAAGTTCAATTATACTACCTCAGTAGGAGCAAGTAGTTCATTCTCTCAGCATGTGCAGTGATATGTGTTCTCTTATGGGAAAGGTGGGAGGTGTGATGTTAGTGAGATGATGCGGCATACTGATAACTCTTTACGCATCGTGATTGTTCCTCTCAAAAGGTAGCTTTTCCTTCACAGCTATTTCATTTTTCACAATAGATTCTTACGAATGTATTATTAGAGGTCTAAGAACAAGCCTTCAGCTAATTCAGCTATTTCAGTAAGCTATTTTTATAATATTTTTTGGGATACTCACACAGAAAGAAGTTGGCACCCAACTACCTGAAGCGTCCATTCTGGCCATATGGTGTTTATCCAACCCCAGTGCCATAGCAGCCAGTTAGCAGCCAGTATCTCCATATGCCATAATCATTCAAGAGGAACAGTCAAAAGCCTGTAGTTAACACTTCCAATAACATGTAGAAAGAGAGTACCTATGATGTCATAATTTACATGTTAACCTCTAAGAGAAGAGTTAACCTATATTTTTGGTTAAAATAAAGACATCCACTTCCGCTAAGCACTAAAAGCATTTGTAAGTAATATTTCTCCAAGAACCAATGGGTAAATCAATAAATATCCATCATTGACATGACTGTTGAACAGCTCCCCCAAAAAATCTGTAGCTTTAAATAATTGTTGCAATGTCCTGCACGTTGCTGAGAGAATGCTGATCGGGAAGCTCTCGTTCTGCTCTCTGTCTGCCTGAATGTATGCAAGGAGGGAATATGGCTCCACAAAACAAGTCTGTCTGCTAAAAACAGATGATATGCATGCTTAGCCCAGCTGTGTGCCTGAGAGCTGCTGGTCTGGTCGGCCTGCCTAACACTGTTAGTGAGCTAGTGGTAAACCCCACTATGCACTACCCTCTTAGAAAAAAGGGTTCCCGAAGGGTTCTACTTGGAACCAAAAGGGTTCTACCTCAAACCTACAAGGGTTCTTCAAAGAGTTCTTCTTTGGGGACAGCCAAATGACCCTTTTAGATTCGAGATAGTGTAGAATGCTGAGCTTAGTGCACATCAGTGTATGGAAGGCCGGTCTGGGGGGTGTTGTGGAAGTGGGACGTAGTCTATGTGTTGTGCCTCAAATTACACCCTATTCCCTATATAGTGAACTACTTTTAACCAGAAAGTGCACTACTTTTGTAATATAGTAATGCGCTATACAGTATAGGGAATATGGTGCTATTTAGGATGCACCCTATGGATCAGAATGCTTTCCATTGCATTGAAATGATAATGTTAGTCTGGGTGGAGGGTGTGTAGAGTCTGTTTTATGAAAAGGGACAGAGGGAGGAAGGGTGGGGAATGTTTGGGAAGAGATGAGGCCGCATACTGGTGTGGCAAAACACTTGTAGTTCAATTTGTTTGACAGTTATATGCTCACTCTAAAGGAAGGTGTGGCGTTTGTGCGCAGACCCCTTAGGCAACACTAGTGGTGTGCTCGAACAGATCCTAGACTATTTGTTCTAATTAGAACAGAGCTGATACTGCTCTTTTACTGTTATACTATATTATATATGATTTTACTAAACTATACTATATTATACTGTAATATACTATATGATACTGTACTACACTATACTATACAGCTGTATTACATTATACGATACTCTACTATACTACAATATACACAAACATACTCTAAATTGTACTCTAACTATATTCTTAACCGTACTGTAAACTATACTATACTTGATACAAATATTATAATAATGTTGAAACACAATTTGTTATGTGACTCCAATAATAAAACATGTCAAATTCAATTCCGCTACCACTTTCTGCTACAAGATGCCATGACAGTATGCTGCTGCTCTGATGGGGGTTGATAGGTATCATGGAGTATGTTTTGTCTCTCACACTGTTCTATCCTCCTGTCTCCTCCGTCGGGTCGGGTCTAGGTGGTAGTCAACGCCCTGGTGGGAGCCATCCCCTCCATTATGAATGTGTTGCTGGTTTGCCTCATCTTTTGGCTGATTTTCAGTATCATGGGAGTCAACTTGTTTGCGGGCAAGTACTACTACTGTTTCAACCAGACCTCAGAGGATAACTTTCTTGCCACCGAGGTCAACAACAAGACACAGTGCCTGGCCCTTATGAATCAGAACTTCACTGAGGTCAGGTGGAAGAATGTCAAGATCAACTTTGACAATGTTGGTGCTGGATACCTGGCTCTGCTTCAAGTGGTGAGATTGTCACTTCATCCCCTCTCTCTCTCTTACACCCCCCCCCCACACACACACACGTCTATTCACTGTTTTTAACCTATTTTGTCATGTTGTGTCTACTCTTCTCTCTTCCTTCCATCCTCTTTCACAGCGCTCTGAGGCTCTTCTCTCTCCCTCTATTCCTCTCCTTTATGCGTTTGTCTATTTATTGGTTCTTTATACTGTTTTCCACATGCCCTCATTTCTTACCATGTACAAGCTCTTCTCCAGGACACACGTCAAATTTGGGTTTGAGTTTGACATTTTTTATTTTCCTTCATATGAAAACGAGACATAACTTTTTTTGTGTGTTTTGAATATTCTAAGTTAATCGGATCTCTTTGCCTCCAAAGGCAACATTCAAAGGCTGGATGGACATCATGTACGCAGCCATAGACTCCAGAAGAGTGGAGGACCAGCCCATCTATGAAGACAACCTCTACATGTACATCTACTTCGTCATCTTCATCATCTTCGGATCCTTCTTCACCCTCAACCTCTTCATTGGTGTCATCATTGACAACTTCAACCAACAGAAAAAAAAGATAAGACCTATTTTCTCTCTTCCTCTTCCTCCTCTTCCTCCTCCTCTTTTTGCTAAAACCCTATAGCATATTATATACTGCTCTGTTGTAAAAAAAAATGTATAATGGCTCAAACATGCTTATAACATGTTATAAAGCATTATACCTGGTCATATGAAAGTATCACAGTTTAATGTAGTTATTTACACTGTTTGCATACGGCTCTGAATGTGTAACGCGGCTAATGGTATTGTTATCAACGTTTGGCTAATGGCTTAGTGCTGTATTATTGGTTTGGGTTAGGTTTGGGTTGTAACCAAATGTTTGTGTGCCCCTATACTTTGGAGGTCAGGACATCTTCATGACAGAGGAACAGAAGAAGTACTACAATGCCATGAAGAAACTGGGTTCAAAGAAGCCCCAGAAACCCATTCCCAGACCACAGGTTGGCTGTTGCTCTCTGCCTTTATTAGCCGGGCTTCATGGAGTGATATTAGTACCAACGGTTTGTTGGCAGTAATATCACTCCATATTTGTTTAGCCAGCTCAACACACAGTATGGGACAAGGCTAGGTCTTTGTGGTGTACAACACTGCCACAAAAGAATGAAATAAGTATTGTCAGTATTGCATTGTTGACGGAACACTGAATAGTGATATGGAAAGATGACAGAGACTGTGGCCTTGTTGCTAGCGCCTACTCAACTTTGCAGTTTTTGGCTGTTTTTAGTGGGGGTTTCTTTTTGTTGCATTATTTGAACTATTCTCATGTGTCCTTTTTTATTCTTGTATGTAGTATATTTTATATGACTTAGTATGCATAACTGCATTGTTGAGGAAGAGCTTGCAAGGAAGCATTTCACTGTACTTTTTACACCTGCTGTATCCTGTGCATGTGACAAATAAACTCTGATTTGATGCTAACACTGAAATATTGATTTCAATCGATTGTGACAGTGTTTCCCTGCGATTAACAAAATGTGTGTGTGTGTGTCGTTGTTGTTGTTGTTGTTGTTGTTGTTGTCTGTGTGTGTGTGTGTGTTTTCTCTGCATGCGTACGATTCTGTCTGTGTGTGTGTGTGTGTGTGTGTGTCTTGCTGTTGTCTCCTTGTCTCTACAGAACTATATCCAAGGGTTGGTGTTTGACTTTGTGACCCAGCAAGTCTTCGACATCTCCATTATGATGTTGATCTGCCTCAACATGGTCACCATGATGGTGGAGACAGACGACCAGTCGGACGAGACGGAGAACATCCTCTATTGGGTGAACTTCATTTTCATCGTGGCTTTCACCATCGAGTTCGTCCTGAAACTCTTCGCCCTGCGCCACTACTACTTCACCAATGGCTGGAATGTGTTCGACACGGTCGTGGTCATCCTGTCCATCGCGGGTAAGTAGAGTGAGGATGTGTAAGAAGTGTGAGGCTCTGTCTTGAATGGCACTCACTTCCTTATGTAGTGCACTACTTACTGGCCAGGACGCAGCGAAAAAGTACATTCTGTTAGCACTACATCAAAACACACTGATTTTTATCCGCAACAAATCCTTTTTGTGGAAACAATCCGCTGGTGGGGAAATGGCATATTATGCGGATTGCAGAATATTCTCATGAAATTCTGGAGCCAATTGGATGGAAACGTAACTATAATTCCAAAAATCGTAGAAGGGAAGAGACATTTTGAAGGTAGACACTGGGTAAGAGTCATTTCTGCTGACTGTGTGCTCTGTCTTGTCTCTACCTTCTCCCTCCACAGGCATGTTCCTGGCTGACATCATTGAGAAGTACTTCGTTTCGCCAACCCTTTTCAGGGTTATCCGATTGGCTCGAATTGGCCGCATCCTGCGTCTGATCAAAGGAGCCAAGGGCATACGGACTTTACTCTTCGCCTTGATGATGTCACTTCCAGCCCTGTTCAACATTGGCCTCCTGCTCTTCCTGGTCATGTTCATCTTCAGCATCTTCGGAATGTCCAACTTTGGCTACGTCAAACATGGGGCCGGGATAGACGATATGTATAACTTTGAGACCTTCGGGAACAGCATGATCTGCTTATTCATGATCACTACTTCTGCAGGCTGGGATGGTCTCTTGCTCCCAATCCTCAACTACCCTCCTGACTGTGACCCAACCATGGAGAACCCAGGTGCTCCGTCTACAGGCAACTGCGGCAACCCCTCAGTCGGCATATTTTTCTTTGTCATGTATATCATTATTTCCTTCCTTGTCGTAGTCAATATGTACATCGCCATCATCTTAGAGAATTTCAGTGTAGCGACAGAAGAGAGCGCCGACCCGCTCAGTGAAGACGACTTCGAGACCTTCTATGAAATCTGGGAGAAATTCGACCCCTCCGCTTCCCAATTCATCACCTTCCAAAAACTGGGTGACTTTGCCGACACCCTGGAGCACCCTTTCCGCGTTCCAAAACCCAACACCATCGAGCTGATCGCCATGGACATGCCCATGGTCAGCGGCGACCGCATCCACTGCCTGGACATCCTGTTTGCCTTCACCAAGCGTGTGCTGGGCGACAGTGGGGAGCTGGACATGCTACGCACGCAGATGGAGGAGCGCTTCGTGGCGGCTAACCCCTCCAAGGTCTCATACGAGCCCATTACTTCTACACTGCGCCGGCGCCAGGAGGACGTATCCGCACGGTGCATCCAGAAAGCCTACCGCGCTCACCTGCTTAAACGGGGCTTCATCTGCAAGCGCAGGCCCAAGACCAAGCTGGAGAATGGTGGGACCAACAACGAGGAGAAGAAAGAGAGCACACCCTCCACCGCCTCTCTTCCCTCGTACGACAGCGTGACCAAACCTGACAAGGAGAAACAGGAGGAGAACGAGGGAGAGAGGAAAGAGAAGGACAGAAACCAAAAAGATGAGCGGGAATCGAAGTGTTAGTTAGGGTTCAGTGACTGTCATTAGCAAATTAAGACACACAACGAGAACAGACTCTGAGCCCAACAAACAGACAACTGTATAAAAAGATCATTTGCAAGTTAAAAAAAAAATGTACGAAAACTATATAAAAAAAAAATGTTTACGGACTTAAATACAATACAAAATGAAGGATCGAGATTCGTCGTTGGATACTTAGGGTCGGTTGAAGAAAACCACCGATGGCGATGTACATGTTGCCCACGATAAGGATTTAGTTAGGACACCATCATTATCACAAAATGGATTTTACTGCCTAATGATGAATTTCTTCTTTATATCTTGGAAATAATGTGAGGAAGAACCATGATAATATAAATAATTATCAATAATAACTCAATAATAATAAAAGTGTGCCCGCCATTGACATACTACATATTACATATATGTTGGGTATTGTCGGGGAAAAAAGGGACAGAAACCCTTGCAAACAAAATGGAGGGAGATTTTTTGGAGCAAATAGTCTCTGACTGCCACCACCCTGTGTGGACGAGCCCCTGCAAGCGAAAGGTCCACCACTATGGGAGCACCCCAGGAGTGGAACGGAACGGAACACTACAGAACCCTCTAGAACTGTTCTACTACGCAGTCTGACTGGGCCTCTGGAACATCCAGTTCCTGTACCGTCCTTCTTATCAAGGAAACATATACAATAATCAACATCTAAGCAAGTTTTAAATACGAAGAATGAAAGATTAGAGAAAGAAGGGAAAACCCCCAGAACAGTAGACAAAGGGTTTTTACTTTTCGTTTGTTTGTGCTGATTATACTTGCGTCTTTACATTATTTGAGCAGCAAAAAAAAGAAAGAACAAATAACGTTTAGCCCCATGTCACACTTGCCTCTTTTCATCTTCTCTCTCTTTGTTATACCGACATAATGGAAAATACATTTTCTACATGGGCTTTCACACTGTCACACTGGGTAGGGGACATTAGTCAGCATTTTGACTTGGGCTGAAGAAGGGCGGGGACTCGCTCTGACCGACCGAGTCTCAGATAACTAATAATTATTGTGCTCGTTCAATGCATAGAAATGACTTGCATGAAGGCATGTTTTGATCAGGAATCATGCATGACGTAATCATAGTCCACAAGACACGAATTCTCTGACCACTACAATGGCTTGACCATACGTTTGAGGCCGTCCACTGGAAAAATGTATATGAGAAATATAACTGGAAAATGATTTATATATATATATATATATATATATATATATATATACAATATTGAAGGAATAAAGTGGTATGACCTACCCTTTACTATAATGTTGCTTTTCAACTGCCAGACCAATCTTTTTATGAAGCCCGTTGGGATATTAACAGGGGATGTAGTGAGGCACTCAGAGGCAAAGCTTTATTCAGACACATTTATGAAAAATAGAAACTAGAAGTTTTTTTTGCTGCTCTGTTTGTTCTGAGAGGGATAGGGAAAGTTGCTGCTGAGTTGTACCAAGAGTATATCTTCAGAATGAGGATGCACAGATTTAGAAAAAAAACTTTTCAGACCATTCTAAGGAAACCAAATCTGGGGCTTAGCAACATACCTTGATTTACCTTTTGACATCCAACAGTTACCACCCTTGCCTGTGTTACTATGGTTACCAGTCTTAGCTGTGTTTACTACGGCTACTCCCCTTACCTGTGGTCTCCAACCAACTCCGTCTTGTTGTTGTTGCTGTGGCAGTACGAACAGGCAATGTTTGATGCCATATCCTGTATAGCCATATCCTTTACAGATTTGTGTGTAGCGAGCTCAAGTGTCAGTTGACATGTTTAACTCCTCCAATGCTTTGTCTATCTGTGGACAGAGAAGAGAGACTGTCATCTGTAGGGTGAGATGTAACCGATTTTGAAACAGCTGTTTGAAATGTACTAAAGATATAGCGATGCTTCCATAGATTCGTTCTTCTTTTCCTATCTGTTTCGTCCACTTCTGTCCTCTTGTCACTCAGTTTAGTTCCCTATTAGAATATTGTTCACTGTGACCCAGTGGTACATCGATGGCCTTTTCCACTTTGAGTTGCCAGCTCTGAAGTAAATAGATGTACCTTCTCTGAATCGGATGTCCTTCTTGCAGTGCAATCATTCTCAGAAGAAAGCTCGAAATTTCGAGCAGTGAGAATGTATGTGGCGTAGCCTTCCTATAAAGCAGCACAAGATGCATACTGTAGAAGTAACATAGAGGACAGATAGAGGATACATAGAGCAGATGCAGCAAGACATGCTCAGTCACTCCTGGCATGATGTGCTGTAGGACTAAAAGACGGTCGGCCATGGAAGGTTTGTAAGAGAATAAAAACGGATCTGATTTGATAGGCTTAATTAGGGAGGTGGAGGATGGTATAACAATGGACCAATGGAGAGACTCGACAGATCCTCTCCCGGACCCTCCACAGTTTCTAGACTGACTGCCATGAATGAAAATGATCAGAGAAAGTCAAGATGGCGAGCCAGAGCAGCAGGGAGAATAGTGATTTTGTCTTAGGAGTGAGTGCTGAAAGTCCCATGTTTGTCAGTGTATCATTGCGCTTTGTGGGACCGCTTCAACACTGTTTGTAGTGTATGGATGTTGGACCCAGGCTTGCATCACCATGTCATATGCTAGCAGGCTATTATTTTATTGGTCACCTGCTGTATGTTTGATAAATGAAAAATCTGCCTGGGGGTAAGCTCAAAGTGGCGTGAACCGTCCAACCGTAGTTTCTCACAGATAGTCTGTGAGACTTCTATCAGATAGGCCTTGTATGATCAACTCGTATCAACTCATGGTAAGTTGATTCATGGTTCACAGTAGAATCGTGCCTTTAAGAACACGTGAGGCGTTTTCAAAGGCAGTTTGAAGCTACTACGACTCAGATGAAACAAGATGAGAGCGCGAGCGCTAGGCCAGGCCAGGCCAGCGTAGGCCGGACCAACGATACGAGTCAGATCTCTGTGAGTGACAGGCAGGTTAGACAAGATGAGACATAATATTAACACTTCCTCTTTAAGGTGTCGGCTGTTTTTTTTTTACACAGGCGTGATGGTCGGTCCTCTATACAAACAAACAAACAAACGGATGCCTGGTCGAACAACGACCTGGTATCTACAGACACACCACTAAAGCCATTGTGGTGTGTTGATTGAACACTGCCTGTACCCGTACCTGATATCCCCATGTCCTGTCTATTATAATACTATCTAGAGGACTGTTTACAATATGAAGACATGTCTCCAGATAACGTCCGTCTGTTTGGCTGCTGCACACTTAAAACCAAATACATTCCCGATTGATCGTTCACTGACGATACAACCATAAGAGCAAACAATGCCATCCAATTTTAACCCGTGTTCATTTTGGATGTGATGTTTTAGATGAGTGATGCATTGATCATTGAACTTACTTGGAGAGAAAAAAAATGAACAAAAACAAGAAATATATGTACAGTGCAGGCTATGGTGGCACAATCACTGAAAAGGAAGGAACTTTTTGAGAGAAACTATAAATAATGTACTATATTCTTTTATTTTATCGGCATGCTTTGTTGTGTTTTTTGTAAATACGGAGTTTTAAAAAGTTACCACTAATAATGTAAAATGAAACAATAACAGTATAGAATGGCTTCCAGCTATGCCCTTTGTCACATTTGTTACCTTTTGGATTTTTTGAGACACTTTTCACTTTGTTGACGGAAATTGAATGAAATATAGATATTATATAATACAAAAATATATATACATGTATACATATATATGTCTATATGTATATACATATTACAAAAGAACACTGTTTGTTTGTCACATTTGATTTATGTGCAACATGTTCAGTGGCTGTCTAAAACTGGTTGGTTTCCAGCACCCTACTGTATGTGTTGGGGAATAGCTCATACAATGTCACTGGAGCTGCTGCCATGGATTGTAGCCTGATATGATTAGAGGTTTATGCTACCAGCACATTTCTCACATTCTCCTGCAAACGTTTCATACTTTTTCACCTTCACTTAACAAACACAAACACAGAATAGACACACACACACACACACACACACACACACACACACACGCATCTAAATAAATTCACAACTATTCACTGACCAGCCTAACTAATCAGTAATTTGTCCCAACAAGATGAAGTAGGTTGGATGTGACTGCCTCTTCCAGTGAAGATGGAGTATGTCTATCCCAACCGAGGCGTAGTAGATCTATCTATGGATACGTCCAACGCTCTAGTATCTATCTATCTACACATAAGGTCTAGCAGGCCAATCTATCGTTACATGTCAATGTAAATGGATCTATCCACACCTACAGCCACAAAGCCTAATAGGAGTAACTTCCCACACATAAATACAGCCACACAACATCAGTACTGTTACAGTTCAACACTTCAATGTCTGATCATTTGTGCTTCAATCATCTCTCACTTTTACTTTGAATGGTTTGTTTATAATCTAGTGTTTAACTCCACTCATTGGCATGTGCCTTTTTCTGCTTTTTTCTGTGATTTTTGGGAAGATGATAATACCACACTTAAATGTTCAAAACTGTGTAAAGAGGGAACAGGTGAGGGTGGGGTGGTCATTGAGTTGAAACGTATGGAGCACAACATATATCGGGGACTCGAGGCTACAGCACGACAGCGTCTGTCCGTACCATACGGCGCAAGGAGTCAGAAATTATACTGCCGAGGATCAGATCATCCTAACAACTATTACAGGCGAGAAAACAAACTAACACCCCACTTCTCTTCTAGATAGGCTTCAACAATGTGATGTTACCTAACAAAACAGCTCAAACTCAAAATGTTATGTTTCTTGTGCTTATGTGTGTCACCCACTTCTATCGCTTGTGAAAAAGCAGCTTGCCTTCTATATTTCTGTTCTTTCCATCTGAAATTTATTTTTGTATCAATATTGAATTAATTAAATTACGGGACTCTGTTTTCTTTTTTTCTTTCTTTTTTTTTGGCATGGATTTATTACAGGCTTTTTTCTTTTTTTGCTGAAAAATAATTAAAAAGTGCTTTCAAACTGTTGTTTATCATTTGAACACCGTGATATAAAACAGGATATATACAGTATGATGGTAGTGATGCACAACCACTTGGACTCTTAGTAAGAACTTATGAAAGATTGTCTTCATTTGAGCACGAACCTTTTTATTACCAATAAAGCAGCCTTCCAGTTACAAACTGTATTGTCTGTGGGTTATTTTTAACTATAGATCAAGATTCAGAATATCAGTATTCTACAGTACAGAAGACTTCTACAATATTGTGATTTATTAAAGCAATTGGTTGAAATTTCAAAATATTTCCACATGCAGTGCCTTCGGAAAGTATTCAGACCCCTTGACCTTTTCCACATTTTGATACTTTACAGCCTTATACCAAAATTGATTAAATCGTTTTTTTCCCTCATCAATATACACAAAATACCCCATAATGAGACAGCAAAAACAGGGTTTTAGAAATTTCTGCTAATTTATATATTAAGAAAACAAAACTGAAATATAACATTTACATAAGTATTCAGACCCTTTACTCAGTACTTTGTTGAAGCAACTATGGCAGTGACTACAGCTTCAAGTCTTCATGGGTATGACGCTACACACTTGGCACAGCTGTATTTGGGGAGTTTCTCCCATTCTTCTCTGCAGATCCTCTCAAACTCTGTCAGGTTGGATGGAGAGCATTGCTGCACAGCTATTTTCAGGTCTCTCAGGAGATGTTTGATTGGGTTCAAGTCTGGGCTCTGGCTGGGCCACTCCAAGACATTCAGAGACTTGTCCAGAAGCCTCTCCTACGTTGTCTTGGCTGTGTGCTTAGGGTCGTTGTCCTGTTGGAACCTTTCACCCAGTCTGAGGTGCTGAGCACTCTGGAGCAGGTTTTCATCAATGATCTCTCTCTAGTTTGCTCCATTCATCTTTGACTTGATCCTGACTAGTCTCCCTGCCTCTGAAAAACATCCCCACAGCATGATGCTGACACCACCATGCTTCACCGTAGGGATGGTGCCAGGATTCCTCCAGATGTGACGTTTGGTATTCAGGCAAAATAGTTCAATTTTTGGTTTCATCAGACCAGAGAATCTTGTTTTTCATGGTCTGATAGTCTTTAGGTGCCTTTTGGCAAACTCCAAGTGGGCTGTCATGTGCCTTTTACTGAGGAGTTGCTTCCGTCTGGCCACTCTACCATAAAGGCCTGATTGGTAGAGTGCTGTAGAGATGGTTGTCCTACTGCAAGGTTCTCCCATCTCTACAGAGGAATTTGAGAGCTCTGTCAGAGTGACCATTGGGTTCTTTGTCACCTGCCTGACCAAGGCCCTTCTCCCCCAATTGCTCAGTTTGGCCAGGCTGCCAGCTCTGGGAAGAGTCATAGTGGTTCCAAAGTTCTTCCATTTAAGAATGATGGAGGGCACTGTGTTTTTGGGGACCCTCAATGCTGCAGAAATTTGTTGGTACCCTTCTCCAGATCTGTGCCTCGACACAATCCTGTCTCTGAGCTCTACGGACAATTCCTTCGACCTCATGGCTTTGCTTTTTCTCTGACAGGATGATCAATGGAAACAGGAAGTACCTGAGCTCAATGTCGAGTCTCACAGCAAAGTGTATGAATACTTCTGTACATTTTTTATTTATTATTTCATCCATTTTAGAATAACATTTGGAAAAAGTCAAGGGGTCTGAATACTTTCCAAAGGCACTTTAACTACAGTATAGACTTATACAATATTGTGATTCTTCACTAATTTTAGTTACAGTAGGCAACACTTTTGATGCAAATTTGAATATAGAAGTCTTTTATGGTTCTTTTTTTACTGACTCTTAGTCATCATTTACCATGTGTTGTTACTAGCCTAGCACTTAGAATCCCTTGCCTTGCACTCTTTCACCATTCTGTGTATTAGTTTGTTTTGTTTGGTTCCTACAGTACTGTGGATGTCATTAAATGCATCACAACACACTCCAGGAAATAGAGTCAAGTGTGGTATGGCATAGCAGCTAACAGTCCTTCCTGGCCGTTGAAAGCCATCCTTTGAAATGTAAGGGCTGTATTGAATTTGTTTAAAGCCCCATGTTAACGACATCCACCCCACAGCCATAAGACAGACCAAAGACCATTATGTTGGTGAGTCCATCTGTATAGCAACACGGCTGCTCCTCTTTGTGGTTCATTGTAAAGAACCAGAGAGTAGATAGCCCAATGGTCCAGTATCACTATCACCCCCCCCCTAACCTTAAGACCATTTATGCGTCCCAAATGGCACCCTATTCCCTTTATAGTGCACTACTTTTGATCAGGTGTCCCAGATGACACCCTATTCCCTTTATAGTGCAGAAATATTGACCAAATGGCTCCCATTTGGGATGCAGCATATGTGTGAATTTCTGTCATCGCCTGTAATAAGAGCAGGGAGAGGGGAAATACATTTAGGAGGAGATGGAGTTGTATGTATCTGATGTGGTAGAGTTGTATTGCTGACGTCCACACAGACAGTGCATGGTACTGACTCTCTTTATGTGTATATTGCACTGTACACATTCACATTTCCTTCCTCTCCTTCTCCCTGTCCCATCCCTTCCTCTTTCTCTCCTTCTCATCGCTCCGTCTTCTTGTCCCCTCCCTCCCTCTCCCTTTTTTTCACTGTCACAAAATGTTCAACCCTGCCTGGTTCTCTCTTCTAGTCACATGGTCTCCCCTGCTCTGCTCAGCTCTCTCCCAGCGTTTCTCTCTCTTCTTCTTCCCCCGCTCCTCCTCCTCTCTCTCGTTTGGTCTCACAGTTTTTTTCTACATTAAATGTTTTTCTCTATCTTATCCATTCATCGAGACAATTATGCGCGTCGGACCCAGTCCTTTTTTCTATTGACTGTCTCTTCTCTTCCTTTGCCTCTCCCTCGCTCTGCCGGGGATGGCTGTGTGAGTGCAGTGAGGTGGAGAGAGAGAGCGGCAGAGAGAGAGAGAGAGAAGGGGAGGGGGAGGGAGTGGTGGAGTGGAGCACTGCAGTGCAGATAAATTAATGCAGCAGAGCAGGCTGACTCAGCAGCCCACTCCCAGTATGCCCCCCCCCCCCACACACACACACACACATGGCCCAGTCACTGGGAGACAACAACCAGAGCACTGGGACATCACCATGGCACTGGGATATGCTGTGCTAGCTACTAGCCTCCCTGCCTCCACCTTGCTCACGCTACATACGCCAAAAACACATATCACATTCATAGAGCTTAATAACCATTATAACGGCCAGCCCTTTACCTCTCTTCGTCTCAGGACAGACATGTACTGAGGGTGTAGTCAGGGATGTTATTTAATGTTTTTATTTTGTGGAGGCGGTGTGATGGGATGTGAGCTGGTAGGTAGGTGTTCAGCGAGTGCTCTGCTAGCTAGCTACAGTACAGTTAGCGCTGGTCCAGGGCGTTAGTGCAGCTTGCTAACGCTGAGCCTTCCTGAAGGACCAGAGCTACAGAACAAAGTCCTCTTGTCCCATGTGTTGGTGGGAGGGGAAGTTGGCTTGTAGGCATAGGCTGAGCCCCGGAATGGTAATGTGTTTAGTGTGAGCAGGCAGGCTTACAGTCCGACCTACTTCATAGACAGCCACACCTACCGCTCTCTCTCCTGTCTCTTTCTCTGTTTCTCACTTTCCCACTCACTCTCTCTCTCTTTCTCTCTCCCTCTCGCTCTCTCCACACCCCTCCCCTCTCACTGGGGTGTATTTGGTCATGTAGCTGCAGTACTTATCATGTGATTCCTCTCTTTATGACACGAATTGGGGGCCATTATTCTGGTTAACAATTTACGTCTATAATAATCAACCATTATTGTTTATTGGTATAGCTTTGTTATGATCTTTCAATTCCTGTATCACACAGGAATAGCATGTGTGTAATATATGACAGGTGTATTGTGCTAGCTATTAACCATTTGAGATGTTTAACACAGAATTTAATCAATATGGAATTAGCCTTTTTCAATACACCCAGGTGGTGAAAGCCAAAATCAGCAGTGAGAACAGCATGTGTGACTTCTCTCAGCATTTTCTAGCAACTCCTGTTCCTCTCTGCCTTCTCATCTACCCTTCTCTTGCTTCTGTCTCTCCCTGCCTTCTCATCTACCCCTCTCTCTCTTCTGTCTCTCCATGCCTTCTCATCTACCCCTCTCTCTTTTCTGTCTCTCCCTGCCTTCTCATCTACCCCTCTATCCCTGCCTTCTCATCTACCCATCTCTCTCCCCGCCTTCTCATCTACCCCTCTCTTTTCTGTCTCTCCCTGCCTTCTCATCTACCCCTCTCTCTCCCTGCCTTCTCATCTACCCCTCTCTCTCTCTACCCGTCTCTCTTTTCTGTCTCTCCCTGCCTTCTCATCTACCCGTCTCTCTTTTCTGTCTCTCCCTGCCTTCTCATCTACCCCTCTCTCTTCCTGCCTTCTCATCTACCCCTCTCTCCCTGCCTTCTCTCTACCCGTCTCGCTTTTCTGTCTCTCCCTGCCTTCTCATCTACCCCTCTCTCCCTGCCTTCTCATCTACCCCTCTCTCCCTGCCTTCTCATCTACCCCTCTCTCCCTGCCTTCTCATCTACCCCTCTCTCTCCCTGCCTTCTCTTCTACCCCTCTCTCTTTTCTGTCTCTCCCTGCCTTCTCATCTACCCCTCTCTCCCCATCTACCCCCTCTCCCCTGCCTTCTCATCTACCCCTCTCTCCCTGCCTTCTCATCTACCCCTCTCTCTCCCTGCCTTCTCATCTACCCCTCTCTCCCTGCCTTCTCTCTACCCGTCTCGCTTTTCTGTCTCTCCCTGCCTTCTCATCTACCCCTCTCTCCCTGCCTTCTCATCTACCCCTCTCTCCCTGCCTTCTCATCTACCCCTCTCTCCCTGCCTTCTCATCTACCCCTCTTTCTCCCTGCCTTCTCTTCTACCCCTCTCTCTTTTCTGTCTCTCCCTGCCTTCTCATCTACCCCTCTCTCTCCCTGCCTTCTCTTCTACCCCTCTCTCTTTTCTGTCTCTCCCTGCCTTCTCATCTACCCCTCTCTCCCCATCTACCCCCTCTCTCCCTGCCTTCTCATCTACCCCTCTCTCCCTGCCTTCTCATCTACCCCTCTCTCTCCCTGCCTTCTCATCTACCCCTCTCTCTTTTCTGTCTCTCCCTGCCTTCTCATCTACCCTCTCTCTCTCTCCCTGCCTTCTCATCTACCCCTCTCTCTTTTCTGTCTCTCCCTGCCTCCGCTATCCTCCCCTAGTCCTACTCCCCACCCCCCTCTCTCTCACCCGGTCCTCCCTGCATCCTCTGTCTCTCTCCAGGGAGCTGTGTAGGGGAACCCGGGTAGAGGAGGGGGTAGCCGGGAGGGGGCTCTCTCCATGTCAGTAGGGAGCGGGCTCTCTCTATTTCAGTAGTGGCCAGCAGCCTCTCCCTCCAATGAGAGGCGGACACAGACTGCGCTGTACCCCTCCCTCCCTCATGCATCTACATCCCCTCCCTCCCACCTGCTCCCTCCTTCCATCTCGCCCTCCTTCCATCAGTGCAATTATATTACCGGTAGTCATTCCTCATAGATATCTATCACATGATACAGCCAGCACATATGAGTAACATGGATGAAGGCCTGCAATAATTACTGTGATGGGAAGACACTGTTGATGTTTGCAGTGTATTTACTGTGATTGCTAAACATATGCTGTTACTCACTCCCACGCATAGCGTTTCTAGGCTACATTCCCAAGTCAACATACATGTCTGTGGTGGGAAGCTGTGGTTCTGTTGTTGGTGACTGGTGTGTCATCTGAAGAGCAAGGGTGCCCACTACTGGTTAGGCAATGTAAGTGTACTGAAACTAGTAGGCTGGCATCATTGGCTAGTCTATCAACAGTCCCTCTCAGTGGGTCTCATTTGAGATGATGTATTATCTCAATTCTTCTTTCCATGATTCCTTGCGTTCATGATCTCCTTGCCCCTCATCTCCTTCTCAACCGTATTGGAGGAGAAAGTCTAATATTCCTCCTCTTCTCTCCTCCAACACAGTTTAATAAAAATAAAATAAATTGGGGGCTGTCCAATCTGTAGCACTGAACAGTTGCAGGCGTGTTCCTGTGGTCGCAGAGACTGCATTCACAGTAAATGCTGCATATGCCAGAAATTAACTTGAAATTTTAACACAGGTCTTTGGCGATATGGATTAAGTCCAGCTTGTTTTTACAAGTTAGTATCACAACTTTCCTGACATTGTTAATGGTGACCCTGGAGCATTTAGGGTTAAATGGCATGCTCAAGGGGATAATGACAGATTTTTCACCATGTCAGTTCAGGGATTTGAACTACCGACCTATCTGTTATTGGCCCAACACTCTATCCACTAGGCTGTCGGCCTCTGAGTAAAAGCCGAAGAGACGATAGGAGTAATTGAGGAAAGATTAATTGCGAAATCCCCATCTCTGTCACAGCCCTGTGTCTCAAGCGTGACTATGCACTAACAAGGGCAGCGCGTGGCGCCTTCCCGGTAACCAAATAGTTGCTAGTTCGAATCCCCAAGGTGAAAATCTGTTGATGTGCCCTTGAGCAAGGCACTTAATCCTAATTGTTCTAGGGTCAATGTTGATAATGGCTGGGACAAATATAAGCACCATTAAAATATCAAACATAATGTAAGCTGTTTTTATCAGAAGGTCATCACGTGCACAAGCACTCACAATAAACAATACCGGACAAGGACATGGGAGGAACAGAGGGTTAAATACACAACATGTAATTGAAACCAGGTGTGTGGGAAGACAAGACAAAACAAATGGAAAATGAAAGGTGGATCGGCGATGGCTAGAAGACCGGTGACGTCGACCACCGAAAGTCGCCAGAACAAGGAGAGTGACCGACTTCGGAGGAAGTCGTGACAGTACCCCCCCTTGACGCGCGGTCGACACCGGCCTCGGGGACGACCTGGAGGGCGAGGCGCAGAGTGAAGACGGTGAAACTCCTGCAGCATTAAAGGGGCCAACACGTCCTCGATTGGAACCCAGCACCTTTCCTCCGGACCGTACCCCTCCCACTCCACGAGATACTGAAGGCCCCTCGCCCTACGCCTCAAATCCAGTATGGAGCGAACAGAGTACGCCAGGGCCCCCTCGATGTCCAGAGGGGGCGGAGGAACCTCCCGCACCTCAGACTCCTGGAGCGGACCAGCCTCCACCAGCTTGAGGAGAGACACATGGGACGAGGGGTTAATACGGTAATCGGGTGGAAGCTGTAACCTATGACAAACCTTGTTCACTCTCCTCAGGACTTTAAATAGCCCCACAAACCACGGACCCAGCTTCCGGCAGTGCAGGCGGAGGGGCAGGTCACCCGGTGCCTCACTGCGGTGGCGTTCTGCGTTCTCCTTTTGGCGCAGCACGGCCCGCTGAAGGTGAACATGGACAGCTTCCCATGTCTCATCCGTACGCCTGAACCAAGTCATCCACCACAGGAGCCTCGGTCTGACTCTGATGCCAAGGTGCCAAGGTTAGTAGAGGAGTGACGAAGGGAGTTCTGTGCCATCTCGGCTCAGGGCACAAACGCTGCCCACTCCCCCGGCCGGTCCTGGCAATAGGACTTCAGAAACCTGCCCACATCCTGGTTTACTCTCTAAACCTGCCCATTACTCTCGGGGTGAAACCCTGAAGTAAGGCTGATCGAGACCCCCAGACGTTCCATGAACGCCTTCCAGACCCTAGACGTGAATTGGGGACCTCGATCAGACACTATATCCTCAGGCACCACGTAGTGCCGGAAGACGTGCGTAAACAAGGCCTCTGCAGTCTGTAGGGCCATAGGGAGACCGGGCAGGACTGCGAGAACCAATCCACAATGACTAGGACCGCGGTGTTACCCTGTGAGGGGGGGAGATCAGTTAGAAAATCCACCGACAGGTGCGACCAAGGCCGTTGTGTAACGGGTAAGAGGTGTAGCTTCCCTCTGGGCAAGTGACTAGGAGCCTTACACTGGGCGCACACCGAACAGGAGGGAACATAAACCCTCACGTCCTTAGCCAAGGTAGGCCACCAGTACCTCCTGCTCAAACAGCGCACTGTCCGACCGATCCCAGGATGACCAGAGGAGGGTGATGTGTGAGCCCAATAGATCAACCGGTCACGAACAGCAGAAAGGACGTACAGACGCCCAGCAGGACACTGGACGGGAGCGGGCTCTGCATGCAACGCCTGCTCAATGTCCACGACCAGCTCCCACACTACCGGCTCCACCAGGCAGGAGGCAGGGAGTGGGATCCATGGGCCCCCCACCGTGTCATACAGCTGGGATAATGCGTCTGCCTTCACCTTCTGGGAGCCTGGTCTGTAGGAAAGGGTAAACACAAAATGGGTGAAAAACATGGCCCACCTTGCCTGGCGAGGGTTCAATCTCCTCGCTGCCCGGATGTACTCCAGATTGCGGTGGTCAGTTCAGATGAGGAAAGGGTATTTAGCCCCCTTAAGCCAATGTCTCCACGCCTTCAAAGCCTTGATGTTAGCCAACAGCTCCCAGTCCCCCACATCATAGTTTCGCTCCGCCGGGCTGAGCTTCTTCGAGAAGAAGGCACAGGGGCAGAGCTTCAGCGGTGTACCCGAGCGCTGAGAGAGCACAGCTCCTATCCCAGCCTTGGACACGTCCACCTCCACTATGAACGCCAAAGAGAGATCCGGATGGGCCAGCACGGGAGTCGAGGTAAACAGAGCCCTCAGGTGACCAAAAGCCCTGTCCGCCTCAGCCGACCACTGCAAACGCACCGGGCCCCCCGTTCAGCAGTGAGGTAATGGGAGCCGCTACCTGACCAAAACCCCAGATAAACCTCTGGTAGTAGTTGGCAAACCCTAAGAACCGCTGCACCTCCTTTACCGTGGTGGGAGTCGGCCAATTACGCATGGCTGAAATGCGGTCACTCTCCATCTTCACCCGAGGTGGAAATGCGGTACCCTAGGAAGGAGACTGACGGCTAGAAAACAGGCACTTCTCAGCCTTGACGTACAGGTCATGCTCCAACAGGCGACCAAGCACCCTGGGCACCATGGACATATGCTCGGCGCGTGTAGTGGAGTATATCAGAATGTCATCAATATACACCACTACACCCTGCCCGTGCAGGTCCCTGAAAATATAATCTACAAAGGCCTGGAAGACGGATGCCGCATTCATCAACCCGTACGGAATGACAAGTTACTCATAGTGCCCTGAGGTGGTACTGAAAGCCACCTTCCACTCGTCTCCCTCCCAGATACGCACCAGGTTGTAAGCGCTCCCGAGATCTAGTTTGGTGAAGAAGCGCACCCCCGTGCATTGACTCAATCGCTGTGGCTATGATTGGTAGCGGGTAACTATACCTCACGGTGATCTGGTTCAGACCCGAGAGTAAATATACGGGCGCAGACCTCCCTCATTCTTCTTCACAAAAAAAGAAACTCGAGGAGGCGGGTGACCGAATGTACCCCTGACGCAGGGATTCGGAGACATATGTTTCCATAGCCTCCATCTCCGCCTGTGAGAGGGGATACACTTGACTCCTGGGAAGTGCAGCATCTACCAGTAGATTTATTGCGCAATCGCCCCGTTGATGGGGTGGTAATTGAGTCACCTTCTTTTTGGAGAAGGCGAGAGCCAAATCGGCATATTCAGGGGGAATGCGCACGGTGGAGTAGTAGCACCAACAGAGACCCCTAAACACCTCCCCGAGCACTCTCGCAACCACCCCGTGAGAGACTTCTGTGGCTAAGAAACAGTGGGGTCATGACAAACTAACCAGGGTAGGCCTAGCACCACGGGAAATGTAGGAGAGTTAATAAGGAAGAGACTAATTCTCTCCTTGTGACCCCCCTGCGTCACCATGCCCAGAGGAGCGGTGGCCCCCCTGATCAACCCTGATCCTAATGGTTGACTAACTAAGGCGTGAACGGGGAAAGGCACAGCCACGGGAACAATGGGGATCCCTAAACTATGGGCGAACGATCGATCTATGAAATTCCCAGCCACGCCTGAATCGAGGAGCACCTTATGCTGGGAATGCGGGGAAAACTCAGAAAAAGTGACATACACAAACATATGTGTGACAGAGGGCTCTGGGTGAGAATGGTGCCGGCTCACCTGGGGTGACGCCAGAGCTCCCTGCCTGCTGCCTCGATACCCAGAGGAACCAACCTGGCACTGACCGGCAGTGTGACCTCTGCGGCCACAGATGGTGCACGAGCTGGAACCCCCTCCGGTCTCCCTGCGCACCGCCCCTCCCAGCTCTATGGGTATCAGAGAGGGGGTGCGGGGGGATGGAACCAACAGACCCCAATCTGACAGGTCCACCAGCTGGTTGAACGTGAGGGTAGTGTCTCTGCAGGCCATCTCCCAACGGACGTCCTCGCGCAGACTGCTGCGATAATGGTCAATCAGGGCCCTGTCGTTGGCCATCCTGCGCTGTCAGCCAGCGTCCGAAACTCCTGGGCGCTCCTCGTCCCCTACCTCAGATGGAATAGGCGTTCACCCGCCGTTCTAACCTCGGGCGGGTGGTCGAAAACTGCCCGGAAAGCGAACTCCTCAAACTGGTCCAGCATCTCCCTCTCTACACACGGCGTTGGCCCACTCCAGGGCTTTCCCGGTGAGGCACGAGATCAAATCAAATTTTATTTGTCACATTCACATGGTTAGCAGATGTTAATGCGAGTGTAGCGAAATGCTTGTGCTTCTAGTTCCGACAATGCAGTAATAACCAACAAGTAATCTAACTAACAATTCCAAAACTACTGTCTTATACACAAGTGTAAGATGATAAAGAATATGTACATAAAGATATATGAATGAGTGATGGTACAGAGCAGCATAGGCAAGATACAGTAGATAGTATCGAGTACAGTATATACATATGAGATGAGTATGTAAACAAAGTGGCATAGTTAAAGTGGCTAGTGATACATGTATTACATAAAGATGCAGTGGATGATATAGAGATGAAGGCGGACACCCTCTCACGGCCCGAATGAGCCGGGTGGACTGTTGCCAGGTATAAGTCCAGCTGTAAGAGGAACCCCTGGCAGTTCGCAGCCGTCCCATTGTATTCCTGGGGAAGGGAGAGACGAATCCCACTGGGACCAGGAGAAGGTGGGGCGCGTAGTGGAGACCCCGGCTGTGCTAGTAGAGGCGCTGGGAGAACTCCCTGTCTCTCCCAGTGGTCCATTGTCTGGACAACGCGGTCCATGGCGGTGCCAAGATGGTGGAGCATTGCTGTGCACTCCTCCACCCCTATACCTGGGGTATACCTCCTGCTGATAAGTTTGGTCCAGTATTCTGTAAGGGGTGCCCACTGGCGGCAGAGAAGTCAGACGCAGGAGAGAAAAAACTGTGTTTCCAACGGCGCAGTTTAATAATAAAAACCACAGGAAAACAGAACAATCAATAAATGGGTACACAACCCGACGCACACCAGACATCACGTGCAGAAGCACTTACAATACCGGACAAGGACATGGGGGAACAGAGGGTTAAATACACAACATGGAATTGACACCAGGTGTGTGGGAAGACCAGACAAAACCAATGGAAAATTAAAGGTGGATCGGCGATGGCTAGAAGACCGGTGACGTCGACCACCGAACATCGCCAGAACAAGGAGAGTGACCGACTTCGGAGGAAGTCGTGACACATAGCCTGTAATACAGTTGAGAAATAACGTCCAGGTTTCTATGTAATTTACCACAGCATAAACCAATGACAGGACACTGCCTTTTCTTTTTTGGTGGTAGAGTTCTGTTTTATGTTGCTGTATATGGTAATAAGGAGCTAGGAAATGTCCTTGTGGTACTTCTGGTGATATCTGGGTCATCTCACACCCCCTCTAGGTTAAGGAGGGGAAGGTCCTCACATTTGTTTCAATTACAATGTCATAACCAACAATTCTAACAACAACAAAAAAGTTGATATTTTCTAACAATTTTGACAAACAGAAGTATTTCAGCATTTGGATTGATGATAAAGCTGTCCTTTAAAGGTTCAATGCAGTCAATTTTATCTCGATATCAAATAATTTCTGGGTAACAATTAAATACCTTACTGTGATTGTTTTCAGTTAAAATGGTCAAAAAGAAACAAAATAGCTTCTTAGCAAAGAGCAATTTCACAAGCAAGAATGTTGCTAGGACTCTCTTGGAATGGTCTGAGTGGGAAGTGGAAAATGAAAACTAGCTGTTATTGGCAAAGAGGTTTGGAACTCTTAATTAAGCAACGTTTTTATTTTGAAGTCAACCCAGGTTGCGCTGGCCTTGATGGGCTAGCTCAAATTGCATTTCCACTGCATCCATAAATTATAAACGATGTCATGTTGCTAGGTAGCCAAAATGTGACTGCAGCTGGCTTCGCTAGCTAGCTAACAAGATGTTGAATAATTTAATGTAACCAACGTTACCCCATACTCCTGCCAGTGCCAGCCAGACTCATAGCTATGTACAGTATTTAGCTTGCTGACATTAGATAGCTAAACGGTTAGCGTCATTGGTAGCATTACAGGCTAGCTAGCTTAATTCTTACCTTAATTCCTACCTTGCTTGCCATGGCATTGGCTAGATAACCAAGCAAACCAGATGATAGGTTTGATGTGATGTAGATAGCTATATTTAAACACGACCTGGCCAGCTAAAAGTACTGCTAACTCACATTAGCTAGCTAGCTTGTTCAACTCAAATTTGCTAGCTAACGTCAGGTGGCTAGCATTTGAGGGCTAACTGTTCTCATGACATTAGCTAGGTAGATAAACGGTTCGCGTCATTGTTAGCATAGCAGGCTAGCTAGCTTAAATCCTGCCTTCCTTGCCATGGAATTAGCTATTAGCTAGCTAACCAAGCAAACCAGGTGACATATTTGATATGAGGTAGCTAGCTAGATAGCTAGCTTTCAACACGACGTGACCAGCTAAAATGACTGCTAACTCATATTAGCTAGCTTGCTTGTTCAACTCTGATTTGATAGCTAACGTAGGTGGCTAGCATTTAAGGGCTGACTGTTCTCATAAAAGTTTCTTTGAACTCAAGACTGGCGGGTTTAGAGGTTTTGTGGGTCTCATCTGAGTTGGGGAAGACTGCATTTAGTTACTTTGCCCCTACAGTAGCTCCTGAATGACCTCCTGGTCACTTTAAACTTAATTGTCTGGTCTCAAAAGCTCAGTTTGAAGAACCTGACTAAATGAGGACTGATATGGAGGACTGATTTTGACTGATATAATTTATATCTATTGCTCCCTTTTGAAGTTAACCGTAATTTATTTTGTAGCATTGTATTGATATGATTAATAGTTGTTCACAGGGCACCATCGGAAATGAGACCCTCCTCTCAATGGGTTTCTCTGGTTAAACAAAGGTTAAATAAAACATTTAATACTCACACAAATCAAGAGCTTGAAAGGTTATATCTGCATTTATGTACAAATTAAGTTATTAACATAGCCTTGTTCTGTACAATGTTCTCTACCAATACAAATTTCAGATGTAGCCACTATTGTCTCACAAGAGATAGAGATCCTTGTAATTCTAAGGTCACAATTTTCATATATATTGTAACAAAATTCATTTTAACCCTGGAATGAACATTGTTCTGTTCACACGGGTATTTTCAAATCGGAGCAAGGCTTTTATTCTAATTTAAAGCAGGGTAAAAATATGGAAACATTGGTGTTGACCATGACATGGTTTAATATGATTCAATTACTTTGGTACCTCCTCTCCTGTGTTGGGAAAACTCAAGTTGTTCAAGTTGAATCTGTCGCCTCTGTACACCGGTAGATACCGATACAACACACATTTAACAGTTTTCCTATGGCTGTAGAAGCCTCACCTTTGACTTACCCTTCCCGGTGACACTTCATTTTAAAGGGTCATTAGTACAGTGTAATTACATGTGTAATTACACTAACAAGTATAATAGTTGATTGTAGTTCCATAATTTCATAGTTTCACTGTAATAACAACATGTGCCTGGTGGTAATTGCAGTCTGTAATTACAGAGGTGTAACAACAAATTTGTGTTACCATGTGTGTTAGAAAAAAATCACCAATTTAGTGTTTATTTTCTTCTCAACAAATAACTGTCACAAGGTAGTAATCTGTTGTGGACAGATGCGCTGGGTGTCCACGATTACAAAGGTTGGAGGCTCAATAAGCTCTAATTACCTTCCCGAGAATGTGGACTCTTCAAAATTTCCATTCAGTATTGTTGTTAGTACCAAAAGTGTACCACCTGGGTGAAGTTGAGTGTACAGAAACAGAGCAGAAATAGGTCAACCTCACTGACTTGGGTCTACCATACACTCTAAAAATAAAAGGTTCCTGGAGTATCCTTTAGGTGCTCATCATATTGAAACTGTGAGGGAACCCCAATAAGTTAATAAAATAACCCTTTAAAAGGGTTCTTTAAATAACCCCTTTTAATGGATCCTCAAATAAACTTTTGGGGTAAATATTTGAACTACCCCCCCTCCCCTATTATTTTTCGCATAACAATAACAACAATACCACACTATTTTAGTTCTCAGTGTTTATTACGATTTTAGTGTAAAGCAGCCCCAAGTCCAATGGGTATATCCTCTGGCCTGCAAAATCATTTTGGCATGGATACGGAGAACAGAGGATATACCTTATCCAGTGATGTTAATGTGTTGATTTTCTCCATATCCATGCCAAAATGATTTTGCAGTGCATGGTGAATCGAACAGGTTTTCTTATCACCAGGTGTAGGAAGGGAGAAGTCTGTGAATCCCAGAAACAGTAATTACAGATGATTAACAAAACATTCACACAACAGAATTCATACCATGGTTTTGATAATGGTTTTCATACACATACCTTGTCCATAATGTAGAGGCCTATGGTAACCATTGAAGAGGTAAGGGAGGAGGATGGTAAATGGGATCTGCATAACATAGTCTAGTGGTTAGAGCGTTGGGCCGGTAACCGCAAAGAATCTGGATTGAATCCAGGATCTGACAAGATAAAAATAAAAGTTAACCCACTTTTCCCCGGTGCCGAAGATGTTGATTATGGCAGCCACCCACACCTTGTACAACTGACTAGGTATCCCCAATAGCAATTGACATACCTTTGTATGCCTCCTTGTCTGTATACCTGCAGACACAAAAGTGAGCAGTTCAGTCATCTGCACACAATACAGCTAGCCTTCAACATATTCTTATAGCCTACAAATTCTTACCTCTTTGTTGATTGATATCCATTGAATTGTATCCATTTTCTGTTTTAGAAAGATTTGCACAAATATGAAAAGATAGATGGTATCATCATAACACAATATCTATTTAGATCATAGACAAACCTTACCTTAAATTGAGGAGATCTTTACATTTTTTACATCTTTACATTTTTCAGCTAAGTTCCTGCACCTGCTGTCCTTTCAAATCCAAATGTTACAGTTACAACTAAGCAGGTTCCTCAATGAACCCCACCTCCTATGTGGTTCTTGGAAGAACCTTTTGGGGGCCATTTTCAGTTGAACCCCTAGTTTTTTTTTAGAGTGCATGGGGGTCACACCAGATTATAATAATAAAATAACATTTAATGAATGTGTACATTACCCATTATGACAACCTAAACCTCCTTACCATCCAAGTGAGAGGATAAACCCATAACGCAGTGCTTAATTTGAGCCGGATCCTGCCGGAACAAGATCCGGCACCTCTCCATTTTGGACTACTTTGTTTCCGGAACCTATATGGCTGGATCCGATAACTTTCATGGCATGAACATTTCTTTTGCAAAGTAAAATGTTTAATAAAAACGATCAAAGTTAATTTGAGTTGCCTCTTGCTTAATTCTCCTCTTCCCACAAAAAAACATCATGTGAAAAAGTAGATTTTCAGTCCGGGCCTATATTCTAAGTGTTGATTGGGGTTGGGCCGGGTTTATGGTTTGCGCAACATTGTAACTGACTGTATGTGAGACCAAGGGGTGGTGGTGGCTGTGTGAGAAGCGTGTCTGTATCGCTCACATGGGGTGGCAGGGTAGCCTAGTGGTTAGAGTGTTGGACTAGTGGCCGGAAGGTTGCAAGTTCAAACCCCCGAGCTGACAAGGTACAAATCTGTCGTTCTGCCCCTGAACAGGCAGTTAACCCACTGTTCCTAGGCCGTCATCGAAAGTAAGAATTTGTTCTTAACTGACTTGCCTGGTTAAATAAAATAAAAATAAATAACTTCAATGAGATTCACTTTCTATGTTCTCTATCCCTCTCGGCTCTGATAAACATGAGCCTGCAACTCATCTGTCCAACGTGAGAATATTCCTCAACAATTACACCCATGTCTTATGATGGGTTTGTCTTATGACCATTTTAAGTGAATTTATAAACCATTATTCAAGCTTAGTTAATAGGCTTATCATTTGGGAAGCACAAATTATTTTCATAATTTTTTATTAATGTGTCTAAAAAAACACGCCTGTATTTACAGACTGCAATGACAACATGTTATTACAGTGTAACTATGAAGTATTACAATTAGTTACAAGACTCGTTACAGCATAATTACATATGTAATAAGGACCCCTTAAAATGAAGTGACTTGGCTCGAGTTCTGCTTGTCTCAGGGGTGTCAAAGTGTATAAGGTCAGTCACATCATCAATGCCCTGCCTGCTTTACAGTACCCTGATCCTGACTGGAATGTCTATCTGTGGCGTGCTACTAGACAAAATGTCAGTGCCATTACCTCTCTCGTTTGGTGCTGGCCAGCCAATGTACAAATTCTTTAGCCTTGATCTTATCCAGGGAGTGGGTGTAGTCATTGGTGAACGTTCCGTCTGAATGCCTTTTGAAGCTGTTGATGCCATTCTGTCCTCTCTCCAGCTCATATGTATGGCACCTTGGAGAGACAAGGAATGATGAGGGGACACAATTTATTCTCCTTATGATTTCCATGTTAATAACTACTTGAATAGAGTTAATTTTGTAGATTTTGAAACAGAATACTTTTACAATGAGGATATTTCAATACTGGAATTTCAATTTACACCTTGGACTGACTGGATAAACCTTGAAGAATGTATTATTCAATCATTTCAACTTCATGGCTCAACAAAGATAACTAACTACTACTACCGGTAGATAAGCATTGAGAGTAGCCTAAAGTGTTACCTTGACTGGCTGGCTAAGGCTTTGTCCTCCAGCACCATCTCATCAGTACCAGGACAGAACAACAGGAGCAGGAGACACCACACTGCACCACACATCGCTGAGTCTGGGTCCGGTCAGGTCAGGTCAGGTCCCCACACTGGAGAAACAGGGAGATAAGCATGAGTAAAGCTCATGTACCTTGCCTGAGTCCTGAAGACTTGTGTTGGCTCCCCAAGCGAATGCGTGCAGGATTTATCTCAGCGGGCTAACACAGTGGTCTGGTGGCTCGCAGACGACCCAAATTCAAACCCAGTCGGTCAAACAAACATGCGGTCAATGGAAGAGTTTTAAAACGGACCTTTAGAATGTGCAGCAGCAGAGTTTTGACGCTGGTCCTTGGAAGTCTTCCTCGAGCCTTACGTTGCTTGTGGCATGCAAGAGGAACCGCTGGGAGCTGAAGCCAACAATCTACCTTAAACAATATCTGAGAGAGAGGGGTACACTACACACACTACTGTAGATCGAAGACACTTTGAGTAAGAGGGATTCTTCTCACAAACCACTGGAGAGCTGTCATCATCCCTGTCACTTTATAAGGATACCTTTCTGTGACAGCTAGGTCACCTCCTCCCACACTGTCGGGTCCACAAGGGGGTCTTGTGGACCTCTCTGAACACTCTCTCTCTTTCTCTCCCATTCTCTCTCATTATGATGGCCCACATGGTGCAAAGACTCTCCCTCTCTCTCTGTCTCTCTTTGTCTGTCTCTTCCTATCCCCCCTCTCATTATGGTAGAAGTGATTAAGTTATTAGAACCTGTTTGAGGTGACCTCTCCATACAGGTCCAGGGTTCCGAGTCTTCCATCAATCACGACTTATGACTGTCTCTCATACAGCAGGTGTGAACAGGGCAGGAAGTGTCTGATGGCTGACATACATAGAGAAGGATATAGGACACACTTGACACAAAGCCTGTTTTAAAAAGGGCATGAGGACTTTGTTCAACGTCAACTGTGTGGGACTTGCTATGGGTTAAGGAAGGATTAAATAATCCCATCCAGGTCAGCAGGAGGTGTCAGCCAACTAATTATACTCCTGACCAAACATTCCATTACTGTAGGTGGCAGTAAATCACCAACCTTGGCTATTATACCTGTCCAGATTATACACACTCCTGGACAGTAGATGGTTGTATTCAGTGTGTCTACTAACTACTGATAACCCCCCTAGAGTTGATTGGCACACCGGTGTGTCAATAAATCTAAGTAGCATAATACAAAAATCCCCGTCAACATCCATCAGTTCAAGCTGGAGAAATCTTTTTTTTTTTTGCATTGGGTGCATCTCAAACCATCACATCCGCCAATGTCAGACCATGAGACATCCCGAAAATTGGTCTTCTCCAAAAAACGTGTGTAGCGTCCCAACAGTGTGTCCCCACCGTGCAAAGGGGAGATTCTCACAAAAATGATGGTGTTCTTGCTCTATGACCCCTACAAGTGTCATGGGACTCATCTGAAGATAACCAGTACAGGTAAAACAAATTCTAATGGAAGTATGAAGGTAGTTTTGTACCTATCCAAAAAAGGGGTTAAATATGTGTAAAAAAATATATATACAGTTGAAGTCGGAAGTTTACATACACCTTAGCCAAATAGATTTAAACTCAGTTTTTCACAATTCCTGACATTTAATCCTAGTAAAAATTCCCTGTCTTAAGTCCTTTAGGATCACCACTTTATTTTAAAAATGTGAAATGTCAAAATAATAGAGAGGATGATTTATTTCAGCTTTTATTTCTTTCATCACATTCCCAGTGGTTCCGAAGTTAACATACAATCAATTAGTATTAGCATTGCCTATAAATTGTTTAACTTGGGTCAAACGTTTTGGGTAGCCTTCCACAAGCATCCCACAGTTGGGTGAATTTTGGCCCATTCCTCCTGACAGAGCTGGTGAAACCGGGTCAGGTTTGTAGGCCTCCTTGCTCGCACACGCTTTTTCAGTTCTGCCCACACATTTTCTATAGAATTGAGATGAGGGCTTTGTGATGGCCACTCCAATACCTTGACATTGTTGTCCTTATGCCAATTTGCCACAACTTTGGAAATATGTTTGGGGTCATTGTCCATTTGGAAGACCCATTTGCGACCAAGCTTTAACTTCCTGACTGATGTCTTGAAGATGTTGCTTCAATATATCCACATCATTTTCCTTCTCATGATGCCATCTATTTTGTGAAGTGCACCAGTCCCTCCTGCAGCAAAGCACCCCCACAACATGATGCTGCCACCTTCATGCTTCACGTTGAGATGGTGTTCTTCGGCTTGCAACATAACGATGGACATTATGGCCAAACAGTTCTATTTTTGTTTCATCA
The DNA here is from genome assembly GCF_036934945.1 of Oncorhynchus masou masou. Taxonomy (NCBI): domain Eukaryota; kingdom Metazoa; phylum Chordata; class Actinopteri; order Salmoniformes; family Salmonidae; genus Oncorhynchus; species Oncorhynchus masou. The sequence goes on along the minus strand of NC_088244.1, from coordinate 39,715,311 downwards.
GACCAGAGGACATTTCTCCAAAATGTGCGATCTTTGTCCCCATGTGCAGCAAAATGTAGTCTGGCTTTTTATGGCGGTTTTTGAGCAGTGGCTTCTTTCCTTGCTGAGCAGCCTTTCAGGTTATGATATAGCTATTTTTGTACCCTTTCTTCCAGCATTTTCACAAGGTCCTTTGCTGTTGTTCTGGGATTGATTTGCACTTTTCCACCAAAGTACGTTCATCTCTAGGAGACAGAACGCATCTCCTTCCTGAGCGGTATGACGGATGCGTGGTCCCATGGTGTTTATACTTGCATACTTTTGTGAACGTGGTACCTTCAGGCATTTGGAAAGGATGAACCTGACTTGTGGAGATCTAGAATTGTTTTTCTGAGGTCTTGGCTGATTTATTTTGATTTTCCCATGACGTCAAGCAAAGAGGCACTGAGTTTGAAGATAGGCCTTGAAATACATCCACAGGTACACCTCCAAATGATGTCAATAAGCCTATCAGAAGCTTCTAAAGCCATGACGCAATTTTTTATTTATTTTACAAGTTGTTTAAAGGCACAGTCAACTTAGTGTATGTAAACTTCTGACCCACTGGAATTGTGATACAGTGAATTACAAGTGAAATAATCTGTCTGTAAACAATTGTTGTAAAAATTACTTGTGTCATGCACAAAGGAGATGTCCTAACCGACTTGCCAAAACTATAGTTTGTTAACAAGAAATTTGTGGAATGGTTGAAAAACGAGTTTTAATGAAGCCAACCTAAGAGTATGTAAACTTCCGACTTCAACTGTATATATTTTTTTCTGAGCATTCTTATATCTCCTAGATATAGGAGAAACACTTCAAAACCTTTTTTCTTTTGATTTTCATTTATGAATATGTTATTCAATGAGTTTCTCAGGGCTAAAGTAGTAAATAATTTTTTTTATATTTTATGAAGGAATTAAATTATATCTAAAGGGGTCCTAAAATTATAAATCAAATATCTAAATGGTCCATTTATCACCATATTGAAACAATTCCACATGTCATCCTAGACCCCCCCCCCCCCCCCAACTGCTTAGACTTTTAAGAAATAAACTCATAGAAGAGATAGCCAGCCCACAATTATGTTACCTATGCTGTCACAGAAGAACATTATGGAAAAGATAGGAGGTGTTCTTTCTTTGCATTTCAATGCTGACATATTCCATCAGTGTGAAAGAGCATGGGCCTCATTAATCAAAGGTGCGTGCGCACAAAATAAGACTAAACCTTTAGTGCGCCAGTTTCCCCGCAAAGGTAGGTATTTATCCCTTCCGAAATTGACGAGAAAGTGTATGTATCTCCACGCAAATCTCAGACAATGAAAATGCACAACTTGTAGTGGTTGATCAACTGTATTGTAAGCATATATAGTTAAACCTAGGCCTAATGATAAAACAGACGCATTTGCGTTTGGTAAGGAGATAGCTTAGCAGCAGGCCGTTCTTTATTTGACTTTTATTATACAGGCCTAAATCCTAATCATATTGCATCGCATGTCTCTCCTTTTCTGACATGACTGGTTTATTCCCGCCGCACAACAAATATTAGATTACCAATTATATCCATCGTTCATTCAATAGACAATCATGCTCGAAAGTAAATAGACCAGTAGCCTATTTTAAATATTTGGGTAGGCTACAGTAGACTTATTTCTGTGCGACAGGAATGTGACGTCATAGCCTATTCAATCTCCGAGCCTATACCAAGGCAGTAAATAGAAACATAATCATGTATTGATAAACAAAATGCTGCACAATAATTTGTCTTTTGTATAGAAGTGTGGGCTTGAAGGCAACGTTTACTTTTAAATTGTAGTATGGCTCTGATTTATCAATGAAAACATAGGGTAAATCCAAATGGTTTGTTGCTCACGCAAATCCTAGAATCTCAATTTATGCCAGAAATTATTCAGAAATGGGCCTTGATAAATAAGGCCCCCCAGAGAGCACCCAACACTGCGGTTTATAATGCTCCTAGTTTAAACATTTAAATGTAATTTCAGTTTCTCTTGACAGACATTAACATTTAATAAAAGTCTATTTGAATAGATGGCCAGCATTCACCTCCAGCATGTGCGCCTTAGACTATGTACTAGCCTACAACTCACTTGAATAAATGACTAAAAACTCCAATTACAGTCTACATGTACATTTATCTTTGCTAGGGGCATTACATGTGGCAGTATTCTTCAAACATTATTTGGCACAGGTGATGTTCGACAGTTGTTGGATCAGTAGTTAGAATTCCTTTGAAATAATCCATAGCATACTAATAGAGAAGCTAGAGATGTGTGGCCACCCTGTGGTCTGTCAGCTGCTTTGGGACAATCTTTTATGTCTGTCATTCATTAGACTCCTCTCTGTGACCCCAGGATTGGGCCTGTGATGATGTCAGAGGTCAAGGGTTAGGGGTTGTATGAGGTCAGGCCTGGTCCCTGTCACATACCGCAGGACTGCAGAAGGCCACACACTCCTCAGCTGTAATTGGGATATGAGTCAAGCCAGATGGCTGTGGTTTACCCACCTCTCTCACGGTGTGTGTGCTGTATAGCCTACAGCATGAGAAATACTACAAACAGACAAAGACTCCAGGTTCCTATTTATTAGGCACCAAATGGAAGAAAACAGGAGAGACTACTTGGACTTAATCAATAAGATTTCTGTTGCATGCTGTAATGAACATGACCTCATCCTCCCCTTTTTCCTCTCTCTCGCCCACTGTTTGGAGCCTGGGTCTCATCCACTCCAGCACCAGCAGCTGAGACTATAGTGAGTTTGTGAGTGTGTTGAACATCATTATATGCTTGCTTCCCTCTGCTCTACTCCCAGTGCATGTAGTTCTCAGTATTCACCAACAGATGGCAGTATTACTCTCCGAGGCTTATACTGTGCCTCTACAGGCTCCAATGCCTTTGATTTTTTTTTTTTTATTTTACCTTAATTTTACTAGGCAAGTCAGTTAAGAACAAATTATTATTTTCAATGACAGCCTAGGAACAGTGGGTTAAATGCCTGTTCAGTGGCAGAACGACAGATTTGTACCTTGTCAGCTCAGGGATATGAACTTGCAACCTTTCGGTGTTTTTTGAATGACTACCTCATCTTTGTACAGCATACTTACAATTATATGTAAGCAGTGAATTTCAAACACAGATTCAATCACAGAGACCAGGGAGGTTTCCAATGCATCGGAAAGAAGGGCACCTATTGGTAGATGGGTAAAAATGTAAAAAGCAGACATTGAATATCACATTGAGCATGGTAAAGTTATTAATGACACTGGATGGTGTATCAATGCACCCTGTCGCTACAAAGATACAGGTGCCCTTCCAAACTCAGTTCCGGAGAAGAAGGAAACCGCTCAGGGATATTACCATGAGGCTAACGGTGACTTTAAAACAGTTATAGAGTTTAATGGCTGTGATAAGAGAGAAATAAGGATGGATCAACAACATTGTAGTTACTCCACAACACTAACCTAAACACCAGAGTGAAAAGAAGGAAGCCTGTACAGAATACAAATATTATAAAATATGCATCCTGTTTGTGGTATGGCACGAACGTAGGGTAGCCTAGCGGTTAGAGTGTTGGACTAGTAACCGAAAGGTTGCAAGTTCAAATCCCAGAGCTGACAAGGTACAAATCTGTTGTTCTGCCCCTGAAAAGGCAGTTAACCCACTGTTCCTAGGCCGTCATTGAAAATAAGAATTTGTTTTTAACTGACTTGCCTAGTAAAATAAAGGTAAAAAGTAAAACTGCAAAAAATGTGGCAAAGAAAGTCACTTTATGTCCTGAATACAAAGTGTTTGGGGCAAATCCAACACAACACATCACTGAGTACCACTCTTTGAATTTTCAAGCGTGGTGGCTGCATCATATTATGGGTATGCTTGTCATCAGCAAGGACTAGGGAGTTTTCTTTTAGATAAAAAGACATGGCATAGAGCTAAGCACAGGCAAAATCCAAGAGGAAACCTGGTTCAGTCTGCTTTCCAACAGACACTGGGAGACATATTCCCCTTTCAGTCAGTGCTTGACTTAGGCAGGAGCTCACTAGAGCTGAGAAACCGGCAAATCAACATTTCTACTGCTTGAGCTCCTGTTATTAGAGCAAAAGTATTGCTTGAATGAATTTTTTTTTTTAAGAATAATGCCCAAATATTGTACAATCCAGGTGTGCAAAGCTCTTAAAGACTTACCCAGAAAGTCTTCACAGCTGTAATCACTGCCAAAGTTGATTCTAACATGTATTGACTCGGGTGTGAATGCTTACTATATGTAAATTTGATATTTCTGTATTTTATTTTCAATAAAAACATGTTTGCACTTTGTAATTCTGGGGTATTTTGTGAGAACAAACATATTTAACCCTTTAACTGGCACAGCAAGAAATAAATATCAGAAAAAAACTCCAAGAAAGATGTATTTAGCTTTAATATAGGCCATACATGAATATTTTTTATTTGAATTACTTAATATTTGATAGCTAAATCATTGCAAACAACTCAACCAGCTGGTTAAGTTGCCCAATTAGGGTAAACTAATTTTGTATTGGAATTTTCATAGACTTTATGGATCATAAAAAAATATATATATTAATTAACATTGTCTGCTTCAGTTACTTAATAGAAGACACGTTGTCACGTTCTGACCTTTATTTCCTTTGTTTTGTCATTATATAGTATGGTCAGGGTGTGAGTTGGGGTGGGCAGTCTATGTTTGTTTTTCTATGATTTGGGGATTTCTATGTTTCGGCCTAGTATGGTTCTCAATCAGAGGCAGGTGTCAGTAGTTGTCTCTGATTGAGAATCATACTTAGGTAGCCTGGGTTTCACTGTGTGTTTGTGGGTGTTTGTTTCCGTGTCTGTGTTTTTCACCACACGGTACTGTTTTGGGTTTCGTTCATTCCACATTTATTGTTTTTGTATTCAGTTGTTCATGTGTACTATTGCTTATTAAAGGAACCATGGACACTTACCACGCCGCATATTGGTCCTCCGATCCTTTTCGCCTCTCCTCTTCGGAAGAAGATTCCCTTACAGGCCTAGTTAAATGAGGACTAATATAAAATATGATACATTTGTGTCAAAGTATGTATATTCAGCCTTCTGAGTGGCGCAGCCGTCTAAGGCTCTGCATCGCAGTGCTAGAGATGTCACTACAGACCCGGGGTTGATCCCTGGCTGTACCACAATTGGCCGTGATCGGGAGTCCCATAGGGCGGTGCACAATTGGCCAAGCGTCGCCCAGGTTAGGGGAGGGTTTGGCCTGGGGGAGCTTTACTTGACTCATCACACTCTAGCGACTCCTTGTGGTGGGCAGGGAGCTTGCAGGCTGACCTCAGTCGTCAGTTGAACGGTGTTTCCTCTGACACATTGGTGCGGCTGGCTTCCGGGTTAAGCGGGCATGTGTTAAGAAGTGCCGTTTGGCAGGTCAAACTGGAGGACGTATGACCTGACCTTCGCCTGTTGAGCCCGTTGGGGAGTGGCAGTGATGAGATCGTAATTGGGTGAAAAAAGAGAATATTGAAATATATGTAAATTAATGTGTTAACTGTTAATATGCTCATAATAACTGTAAAATGACATGAATAATATTGTGAAACATATTGAAGATAACAGGCAGATGGTAAATACTGATATGAAAATGAAAATATTTGTCTATTTGCACAGACAATAAAATCCCAAAACATAGTTTCCCATTGTCCATAATAGCTAGCTTTGACTAAATTGCATTCCTTTAATGGGCAACTCAACTGCCTAGTAGAGAATATTTTTCAAGAGTTCTTAAAATTATAAAACAACATTTGAATAATTTCATAATTCCAAAAGGATGTTTTAGAGATCAACAACATTTTACAGGCTTGTAATTTCCCATTTTATACACTATTAGGTCTGAAAATGTGTGATTAATGAGGTTTGGTTTTGTTTCACTTCCTGGTTTTCAACCATATTTGAATGTGTGTTAATCAAAAATGCAGGAGTCCGATAATGAATGATATGATAAATAATTTTACTTAATGGCAATGGTTGAGATGATAAAATATGCCAAACAAAATTCATGTTTGATTTCATTTCAACCACCCGGTTGAGCTGCCTGTGAAGGCTAATCCATTTAGAATTCAGGCTGTAACACAACAAAATGTGGAATAAGTCAAGAGGTATGAATACTTTCTGAAGGCACTGTTGGCCTTTATCTGGTCGAGGTAAAAGTTGGGTTAGTAGCTGATCTCTTAAATAGTGAAAAGGCCTTATTTTCATAAATATTACTACAATTTGTCTGTAAATAAACAAAACAACAGTAGTACTGTTCCAAAATATGATATCAACTGACTTTTAGTTCCTGTCAAAAGATTCCATCAGTCTACCAAGAGCAGCCTCTGCCATGGTTGTCATTCAGGTTTCAGTCTAAAGACAAACACACCCCCAACCAACATGCCAATACAAATAAGATAACTTATGTTGAGGCAGCAGGTAGCCTAGTGGTTAGAGTGTTGGGCCAGTAACCGAAAGGTTGGATCGAATCCCTGAGCTAACAAGATAAAAAAAATATGAATCTGTCGTTCTGAACAAGGCACTGACTTGCCTAGTTAAATAAATGTTACAAGGGCATTACAAATTCTGGTTATATTTTCTTTAATTTACTGGGTGAAATAGGATGAAAATATCGCTGCTGATCTATCAAGGACAAGATGGCTATAAAATACGAGAATATGACATTTGTTTGAGGCAATCCTATTCATTAAAGTTTGAATTCAATAGTATTTTGAAATAGCCTCTCCTATGGTTCAGCCCCATTCTTTGTCTCAGAAAATTGATGTGCAGGGTGGTAGGGGTAGGGTAGAGTATTGGCTAGGGTAGAGCATTGATGCTTGCAGGGATTTCTTTCTCCTCCCCGCTACCAGTTAGTCTGTAATCATTTTCGGGGTGCTCCTAGGTAAATGCCCTTCACTGCTATTATTGCTGGACTGGTCTGGGCTGCACATCTGGAACCAATACAGCTGTGCAGGGTAGTAGGAGTAGGGTAGAGTATCTCATGGGGTGGGGGGCTCTGGGCTTGTGGGCCAGCCAGAGTGGGGCACAGGGTAAGTGGGGGCTGCAATAGGTGGGGGCCAGGGTAGAGTGAGGGCCAGAGAGTGGGGGCTGTCAGTGTGGAAGCTACAATGCGGACCATAGGGGTGGTGAGGGCCATGATAGTGGTGGAGGCCCAAGGGGGGGGGGGGGTGGTAGGATGGTGGGGGCAAGGATTGTGGAGGCTACGGTGGGACTTGTAGGGAAAGGGGTAATGTGCGGGCTGTAGGGGTTGGGCTGGTTTCTGCTTTGGCCCTGGGGGTCCCTACATCCCTGACTTCAAAATAGACTTGATTGCTAGCAGCTGGCAGCTCTAACTCACCCCGTGTCAGGTCTCTCCTCTGATGTCAACCTTGTCAGTATCAAGGCTGTTGTGCTGCATGGCCTGGACAATGGAGTGGCAAGAAGAAGCGCTGAGCTGGAGAAACGTACTGAGGGAGAGAGAGGGGTGGGTGGGGGGCCTGGACAATAGAGAGGCAGGAGGCAAGGTGGAGAGAGGGAGAAAGAGAGAGAGAGATAGAGAGAAAGAGAGCGATAGGGAAAAGTTGGAGAGAGAGAGGGGGGAGGGGGGCAGACTTCACATTGTGTCCATGTGCAATGTGATTTAAGTTTTTGTAAGCTTGTTGTGAGGCCTTATTGTGACTCTCCTCTCCCCCTTCCCCTCCCTTCTCCACTCCTCTCCTCTCCTCCCTTCCTTCTCCTCTCTTCTCCTCTCCTCTGTCAGTATTATGAGTAAATATGATGGTGGATCATTAGCATCTTTTATTATCTCATTATAAACTCTACTCGCCTAATTACTTCCAATTAACAACACTGACAGGAAGATGATTGACTTCCTGCTTCTTGTTGGCCGAGAACCAATCAGAAGACGACAACAACACTTCATTAGCAGAGTATGGGAGTATAGCTATTTAAGAGTATCTTTGCAAATTAGCTAGTAGTTATCACTATAACGCTTTGCACCAAGGTATATAGTATTTGAAATGATTTAATAAAAGTTTAGAATTAGTTTAGCAACTGTACAGTTGAAGTCGGAAGTTTTACATACCACTCCACAATTTTATTTGTTAACAAATTATAGTTTTGGCAAGTCGGTTAGGGCATCTATTTTGTGCGTGACACAAGTCATTTTTCCAACAATTGTTTACAGAAAGATTATTTCAATTATAATTCGCTGTATCACAATTCCAGCTGGTCAGAAGTTTACATACACTAAGTTGACTGTGCCTTTAAACAGCTTGGAAAATTCCAGAAATTATGTCATGGCTTTAGAAGCTTCTGATAGGCTAATTGACATAATTCGAGTCAATTGGAGATGTACCTGTGGATGTATTTCAAGGCCTAACTTCAACCTCAGTGCCTCTTTGCTTGACATCATGGGGAAATCAAAAGAAATCAGCCAAGACCTCAGAAAAACAATTGTAGACATCTACAAGTCTGGCTCATCCTTGGAAGCAATTTCCAAACACCTGAAGGTACCACGATCATCTGTACAAACAATAGTACGCAAGTATAAACACCATGGGACCACGCAGCCGTCATACTGCTCAAGAAGGAGATGCATTCTGTCTCCTAGAGATGAACGTACTTTGGTGCGAAAACTACAAATCAATCCAAGAACAACAGCAAAGGACCTTGTGAAGATGCTGGAGGAAACAGGTACAAAAGTGTCTATATCTAATTGACATAATTTGAGTCAATTGGAGGTGTACCTGTGGATGTATTTCAAGGCCTCCCTTCAAACTCAGTGCCTCTTTGCTTGACATCATGGGAAAATGAAAAGAAATCAGCCAATACCTCAAAATTATTTTTTGTAGACCTCCACAAGTCTGGTTCATCCTTGGGAGCAATTTCCAAACGCCTGAAGGTACCACGTTCATCTGTACAAACAATAGTACCCAAGTATAAACACCATGGGACCACGCAGCCGTCATACCACTCAGGAAGGAGACGCGTTCGTTCTGTCTCCTAGAGATGAACGTACAGCAGCAAAGGACCTTGTGACGATGCTGGAGGAAACAGGTACAAAAGTGTCTATATCCACAGTAAAACAAGTCCTATATCGACATAACCTGAAAGGCCGCACAGCAAGGAAGAAGCCACTGCTCAAAAAAAGAGCCAGACTACGGTTTGCAACTGCACATGGGGACAAAGAAAGACAAATGGAGAAATGTCCTCTGGTCTGATTTAACAAAAATTGAACTGTTTGATCAATATGTTTGGAGGAAAATAATGTTTGGTCATTATGTTTGGAGGAAAAAGGGGGAGGCTTGCAAACCAAAGAACACCATCCTAACCGTGAAGCACGGGGGTGGCAGCATCATGTTGGGCGGGTGCTTTGCTGCAGGAGGGACTGGTGCACTTCACAAAATAGATGGCATCATGAGGAGGAAAATTATGTGGAATTAAAATTATGTGGAAATAAATGAAGCAACATCTCAAGACATCAGTCAGGAAGTTAAAGCTTGGTCGCAAATGGGTCTTCCAAATGGACAAAGACCACAAGCATACTTTCAAAGTTGTGACAAAATGGCTTAAGGACAAGAAAGTCAAGGTATTGAAGTGGCCATCACAAAGCCCTGACCTCAAACCTATAGAACATTTGTGGGCAAAACTGAAAAATTGTATGCAAGCAAGGATGCCTTCAAACCTGACTCAGTTACACCAGCTCTGTCAGGAGGAATGGGCCAAAATTCACCCAATTTATTGTGGGATGCTTGTGGAAGGCTACTCGAAACATTTGACCCAAGTTAAACCATTGACTTCAATGCTACCAAATACTAATTGAGTGTATGTAAACTTCTGACCAACTGGGAATGTGATGAAAGAAATAAAAGCTGAAAGAAATAATTATCTCCATTATTATTCTGACATTTCACATTCTTAAGATAAAGTGGTGATCCTAAATGACCTAAGACAGGGAATTTTTACTTGGATTAAATGTCAGGAATTGTGAAAAACTGTGTTTAAATCTATTTGGCTAAGGTGTATGTAAACCTCCGACTTCAACTGTATATTAACACCGTCACCGTGGCCAGATTGCAGGGACAACAGACAGTGTTTCCGGGCGTTGTCTGTTGTGCCCATCAGACCTCCACCAACACAACAGATCTCCTCTGATCCTCGAACACATCCTATTATACATCACCAGACATAGGCCTGTTGCCTCCATGGACTAATAGTAATAAGTGGATAAAGGGTAGATTAGTAAGTGATGTCTTATGCATTCTTGGTATGCTTTGGTATTCCTTGATCGGATGAAGAAAACCACATGTTAAAGCAAGGATCAACCAGGCCTATAGGCTCTATGGTACAATTAGATAAAGGGGTAGATTAGCTTGAGCTGGCTTATACATTCTTGGTATTCTTTGGTGTTTGTTAGTACTCCTTTCTGATGTATTCACTCCAGTCTTCTACAGGAATAAGGAACACAGTCGATCGCTGCCTCGCTCTCCACCCAAGGTGCTATTGCTGCCTTGCTGGCTAACCAAGGTGCCATTGCTGCCTCGCTCTCCAACCAAGGTGCTATTGTTGCTTCACTCTCCAACCCAGGTGCCATTGCTGCCTCGCTCTCCAACCAAGGTGCTATTGTTGCTTCACTCTCCAACCAAGGTGCCATTGCTGCCTCGCTCTCCAACCAAGGTGCTATTGTTGCTTCACTCTCCAACCAAGGTGCCATTGCTGCCTCGCTCTCCAACCAAGGTGCTATTGCTGCCTCGCTCGCTAACCAAAGTGGTATTGCTGCCACGCTCTCTAATCAAAGTGTTATTGCTGCCTCGCTCTCCCAACCAAGGTGACATTATATAGAAGGGAACTCATGAGAAGAGAATATTCATCTACTCTTGGAGGAAAAGGGGAAGTATAATAAAAAATGGTATTACAAATTATTATTATTAAAACCCACATGTTCTGTGTTTTACCTTCAGCACTCTTTCTCCCACTCCCAACCTCTCACTGCCTTTCCAAGGTTATGTTTCGGTCTGTTGTTTGTAAGTGTGTTCATGATGATAATTTAAAAAAAGAATGATAAAACTCATTTTCTAACAGCTGGGGAAACAATTATCCTTGATGACCGGCTGAAGGACAGCCACTAACCACAAGGATGTGGGAACAAAACAGCTATATGTCATTATTAGACTATTATTAATCACACAGTTAACACTCTCCCCACCCCCCCTCCCGACACACACTCACAGGCGCATGCACGCACACACCACCACCACCACCACCATGACCACCACCGCCGCCACACGCTACTCTACAGGGACTCACACGGACTTTATAGCTCAGTTAAGATGTTGACATTTATGCTATCCCTAACCCTAGCCCTAGCCTTAACCACAACCCTAACCCTAGCTTTAACCACAACCACAACCCTAGCCTCAACCACAACCCTAACCCTGAACCACAACTCTGACCCTCAAACACAACCCTAACCATCAACCACACCTAGTAACTGACTAATTTCAGAGTTAGCGCTTGATTCAATCCATTCAGTGCTATAGCGCAATTGAAATTTAAAGGCAATGTTCCCAGGTTCTCACACTATAGCTCTGAACTTCAACAAAACGGATTGAATCGAGCCCTTATACTATTATTGTTACTGATTGTTCCTCTATGGAAATTCTTACCATTCAATTTGGATTGCAGGTTCTTGAGAGATGGCTACCAGTTGCTATGATTCACTTTTTCAGAGTTAACTGTAGTTGTCACTGACCGTCGCTATACATAATTTGTCATATATTCACATTCAGTCTGTGATTTCTGAAAGGTGTCAAGGAAGCCCAGAAATAGCAAAGTTGAGACAGTATGGGGCACGGTGTTGTTTACATGGTATGACAGGGATGGAGGAGCTCAGTGCTCTGGTGCTGCTGCTCTGGGTCCTCTTGGGTACTGTGTAATTATTCAGCTGTCTCTGGCCTGGGTCAGCTACTGCCGCTGCTGCTGCTGGATCTTTGCACTTAAAGGAGGTGAAAAATATCCAGCAGCTCTTTGGAGAACAGTGAAGGAAACTAAGGTTTATTTGAACAATAAATCATTATTTTTTAAACAAACTTCCATTGACAGTTGCTGGATAGTTTTTTTTAATGTTTATGCAGCTTGGTTTGAAAGCAGTATTCTTTTCTTTTCTTCTTTGCTGCCTCTGAACCCCGAGAGCACTGAGGATGACCACATTCCCAAAACACAAGCACCAATACAAAAAACAACCACCAAGACAATATACTTTATTTGAATCTACACTTGGTTCTGTGTACATCATTCATGTGTAGGCTAATCTATTTCACCAGAGATGCCTGTGTGAGTCAGTTAAGGCTGCTGAGGGGAGGACGGATCATAGTAATGGCTGGAACGAAGCTAATGGAATGGCATTAAACACATATGTTTGGGACCATTCCACCTATTCCCCTCCAGCCATTACCATAATAACATTCTCCCCTCAGCAGCCTGTGGCGTGAATATATAGCACGGCGGCAATATAGCCTAACTATGCTGAACAAAAATATAAACGCAACATGCAACAATTTCAAAGATTTTACAGAGTTACAGTTCATACGAGGAAATCAGTCAACTGGAATAAATTAATTAAGCCCTAGTCTATGGAGTCGCATGACTGGGAATACAGATATGCATCTGTTGGTCACAGATACCTTTTAAAAAAATGGGTCACGCCATGGGCCTCGGGATTTCATCACGGTATTTCTGTGCATTCACATGGCCATCGATAAAATGAAATTGTATTCGTTGTCCATAGCTTATGACTGCCAATACCATAACCCCAATGCCACCATGGGGCACTCTGTTCACAATGCTGACATCAGCAAACTGCTCGCCCACACAACGCCATGGTCTGCGGTTGTGAGACTGGTTGGACCTCCTTCCAAATTCTCTGAAACAGCATTGGAGGCAGGTTATGGTAGAGAAATTAACTAATTAAATTCTCTGACAACAACTCTGGTGGACATTCCTGCAGTCAGAATGCCAATTGCATGCTCCCTCAAAACTAGAGACACTTGTGGCATTGTGTTGTGTGGCAAAACTGCACATTTTAGAGTGACCTTTTATTGTCCCCAGCACAAGGTGCAGCTGTGTAATGATCACGCTGTTTAATCAGCTTCTTGATATGCCACACCTGTCAGGTAGATGGATTATCTTGGCAAAGGGGAAATGCTCACTAATAGGGATGTAAACAAATTTGCTCACAAAATTTGAGCAAAATAATATTTTTGTGCATATGGAAAATTCTGGGGATCATTTATTTCAGCTCATAAAACATGGTACCAACACTTTTATATTTTTGTTCAGTTTATAAAGCCACGTTACTGCTAGCGCAAAAAATCATTAGCATTTTGATTAATTAAATGATGTGTTAATCAATTGAAGTGACTTAACTGACCTTAACATTGGGGTCAGTCCAGGATATGGATGTAGAGTGAGGTAAGATGAAACCATGTTGTCATTCCAGCACTCTCTGGAATTGGATTTTTTTAACAACCCAATTGGAATCCGAAATCAGAACTCCTCAACCAAAACCTTGAGGTTGATCAAAAGCTGTGGTTGAGTGGCAATACTTCTGGCACATACAACAAGCTCCCCACTGTAGACCGGGGTTCGATCCCCACATCCATTCTTCCCACCTATCTGTATCCTCTTCTCATTGTAGACCGGGGTTCGATCCCCACATCCATTCTTCCCACCTATCTGTATCCTCTTCTCATTGTAGACCGGGGTTCGATCCCCACATCCATTCTTCCCACCTATCTGTATCCTCTTCTCACTGTAGACCGGGGTTCGATCCCCACATCCATTCTTCCCACCTATCTGTATCCTCTTCTCATTGTAGACCGGGGTTCGATCCCCACATCCATTCTTCCCACCTATCTGTATCCTCTTCTCACTGTAGACCGGGGTTCGATCCCCACATCCATTCTTCCCACCTATCTGTATCCTCTTCTCATTGTAGACCGGGTTCGATCCCCACATCCATTCTTCCCACCTATCTGTATCCTCTTCTCATTGTAGACCGGGGTTCGATCCCCACATCCATTCTTCCCACCTATCTGTATCCTCTTCTCATTGTAGACCGGGGTTCGATCCCCACATCCATTCTTCCCACCTATCTGTATCCTCTTCTCATTGTAGACCGGGTTCGATCCCCACATCCATTCTTCCCACCTATCTGTATCCTCTTCTCATTGTAGACCGGGGTTCGATCCCCACATCCATTCTTCCCACCTTTCTGTATCCTCTTCTCATTGTAGACCGGGGTTTGATCCCCACATCCATTCTTCCCACCTTTCTGTATCCTCTTCTCATTGTAGACCGGGGTTCGATCCCCACATCCATTCTTCCCACCTATCTGTATCCTCTTCTCATTGTAGACCGGGGTTCGATCCCCACATCCATTCTTCCCACCTATCTGTATCCTCTTCTCATTGTAGACCGGGGTTCGATCCCCACATCCATTCTTCCCACCTATCTGTATCCTCTTCTCATTGTAGACCGGGGTTCGATCCCCACATCCATTCTTCCCACCTTTCTGTATCCTCTTCTCATTGTAGACCTGGCAAAATACTCACACAAAAAAAATCATACACTCTGATGTCATTAAAAAAAAGAATGACAGGGCCAACAGTCCAATATTGACATATTTCTGTTTAATATTGTGTAATAATCGTCTCTTAAAATACAGTCTTTTCTGAGGTAGACCATGATTACAGTTCAAGAACATTATTATCAGTTTGAAAACAGACATAAAAAAAGACATGAAATGAATACTTTCATGTACAACATTTTGCCAAATGAGGTAGAAATGGTTACAGAAGATATACAAGAAGCAAGAACAAAGTTACTGTAATATTAGATTCAAAACAGCTAACAAAAGCCTATTTTGTTGAACAAACTGTTGTATTTTTTTTGTTTCCTCATTGGCTTCAAGAAGACACAACACTGGTTAGACAAAGGTGTATTGTCGACATGATATCAAGGACATGCGTGAGTCAAACATTGTGAGGTTATTTGACTTTCCTTTAGGAAGTACTACCTCACCAATCATCAATGCCTCTAATGATAAGACCTATTCCCACTAATTATCTCTGATTAATACATGAAGCAGTAACATATGTAGAGTGAGGTAATGCATTAATGAAAAACAAAAACAACTGACAGAAGAATGAACAAAATGATTGTTTTTCTGAAATCTACATGTTTGACAAACACGGACGATTTTGTGAATCTGAGCTCTGGGAAATAGCGAAAAGATTTTTAATTCATCAAATTAACTAATGATAGTATTGATATCGGCTGCCTTTCATGAACTAAACTTCCATGACTTCTGTTATAAACTACGACAATTTGCCTCAAGCCCCCGCCCCTGCCTGATATGTAACACCTCTATCTGAAAACTAATTATAACTGCCTCTAATGATCCTTATAAATTATGTATCTTAATGATATTACACATAAATTATTACATATTTAAACCCATCTCTCAGAGGCTCCCTAAGGCTTATTTCTCCTGCTAAGTTTGAAGATGTTTTTTTCTTAGATCTACGATGTGTCCCAAATGGCAGCCTATTCCCTTTATAGTGCACTACTTTTACAAAATGTGTATCAACCCTGGGGTCAGTGTGTTTGACCCGGCTCTATGGCATGACTGAAGCCACCAGCTGTACAGGGGAGACTGGAGAGAGGCCAGGGTTGTGATATTAGGTTCCCGGACATCAATCATAGCAATGCCACTCCAAAAGGAGGAGGGAAAGAGAGGGTAGGAGGAGGGGAGGGATGGATGGATGGATGGATGGAGGAGGGAGAGGGCAGAGGGGGGCCAGCCACATGGTCACTGGGGCCAGCAGCTAGGGCTATAGGGACGACCCTACCTCTATAATAACTGCATTGGGTACAGAGAAAGAGAGATAACGAGGAGAGAGAGAGAGAGATGGGGAGAGATAAAGAGAGACAGGAGAAGGAGAAGAAGCAGAAGACGATTACATCATCCTCCAGTGTACCTCCGGTCTGCATACCATGGTAACGGTCCAATAATCATGACCTCACCTCGGTACCTGCAGCTCAAATGAATGACAAGATATTTCCAGGCTGTTGTTAAACAGAGTAGTAGCGATAGCACAACCCTGTGTGTATGCTTTTCTCTGGATTGTCATGTTATATCTAGGATTGTATTGTACATAATGCATAATACTGATTAACAATATATGGTTATTGTTAGACATGATTAGCTGCCGACTGCATATAGCTGATTCATCTTTAGGTCCTTGCTCATTTTCTATTTTCTTTCTGCTGTATATGACAATGAAATGTATGTGACACTTAAATGTATATGAGAATTAAATGTATATAACACTTAAATGTGTATGAGAATGAAATGTATATGACAATGGTTTTACTGCTTCTTGTCTGTGTCCAGGCTTGGGAAATAAATGTGCACCTTTTATTCATAGATTTCGATAAAGAGTTGCATCTATTACAATAAAATATGTATTTAACAGTAATGCATGACATGTTGACTCACAATGCCTTGGGTTGATTTGTAAACAGTTTGTCCAGCAAAAAAGGGATATTTTCTGTGTTCTACATAACACTTCATAAAGACAAACATTATTCCACCAAAAACATCTACATTAAAAATTAAAGGATAAGATTTTTTTTTGTATTTATATATTCATATATAATAATAAAAACATGGATTTTATGGGATCAAATATCCTTTGAAATACCTGAATTACATTCAATGTTACTCTTTGTATCATTTTCAAGTTTCTCCCTCGAGGCATATGCACAGACAGCTGCAGTGTGTATACAACAGGACTGTGTGAGGTCTTTTCTCCTTTTGCTCGTCAGCTCTTCCTCCCCTCTTTTACTCTCTTCACTAAGACTGAAGACTACATACATTCTTTATTTCTTTTTTGAGGTAAAGAAATTCTTCCTGAGCATTTCAAACAAGACTACATACATACATACTAAGAAAACAAGCAGATAGGTGAAAGAGACAAACAGACATCAAAGATACCGCCATCTTGCCTTGCTGTGCTTGTCTGTGTTATAGAGCTGTATTAAAGAAGCATTCTCAGGGAAAACTGCACTGAATGAGGAATGTGTGATAAACCACAGTTCAAATATACTGTATGTGTGGATGTTATACTCATGGCTTTGAATGATAGTGTTGTATATTCAACCACAACCTAGTCTCATGACCTTTATGTTCTATTTCAACATTTTTGTAAAGTTGCATATTAACGGGTTTTTTTTGTACGTAGAGTACCATTCAGGATGTACACAATTGATGAGCTATTGTAGTGGATTTGTCTCCAAAACAGCTGTGAATGATGTGATACTGTACTATAGGGGAAAGAGGGAATATTGATCCAAAGTGTCCACGATAAGACCAGATCAAATGATTATGATGCTTTTTGTTTAATTATTTCAGCACAATGACATGACTTTGGTGAGAAGCTAAAAGCTGTGTTTTAAGTTAATTAATAACCCATAATGCTAAGAGACAATGAGATATTGTTGCTAATTTTGTTTGTGGAAAAAAAAAACACTATAGTTGTTCAAATTGATTCTAAGCTGTTTTCACACACCAAATGAGCAATGAAAACTAAAACACCACAGGAGTGGACTGGTATTAGATAGGGTCCTGAGAGTAGCAGTCAGACAACAGAGAGATCTCTCAAAAAATACCTGGGTCATGTTCATTAGGAAACAAATGTTTTAGAATGTTTTGCAACGAAAATTGCTTTTATTGAACGAGTCCAGGTAGTCCTGCCCCTTTTCAATCTGTTTTGCAATGGAAAGCAAAAAAAAAGTGTGTTTCTTATTGGACAAGTCCAGGTTGTTCCTAAAGACCCTGGTGATCCATCACCTTGGACTACGTCACCTTGACAACACATCACTGACTTATGTCCTGTAGTACAAAAAAAGATGGATCTTTGGGTGGAATCCTAACTGTCTAGAGATGCACGTTGCACTCAACTCGGCTTTTGCGTGATTCATGCACTGATGTCGAGATTTGAGAGACAAGTTATGCACATAGATCTCAAGTTAGGATTTGAACCTTTGAGAAGTAATCTCCAATGATGCAGTTATCCCACCATATAGGTTCAACTACTACTGTAATACACTGCCCCGCCCACAAAGGCATCATCTATCTTTTTCTTTGGGAAAAATAAAGTATATGTATATTTAATAGAAACATCAGCATGCTAACCAGAGAAACCTATGTTAAATCTGCTTCTCATCTCTCCCAAACCTTCGATCTTGACAATCTAACACCTTTGGTTGCATAATAATAAGTAATTGCAAAAAAACTAAACAGTAAAACATTCCCAAGACTTGTCATCATGTCAAAAGTGAAGACAGGGTTTACATTCACAGTCTCCTACATTATATTACATACAGTGGCTGTCTCCCTGCCTTCCTGCCTTCTCAGTGGCTGTACACCTTGCTCCACTCCATACAAGTGTCCAGTTCTTTCGGGGTGGCGTTTGACTGCGGACGCACCTTGCAGAAGGCGTTCTCAAAGTCTTTGAGGGCTGGGGGCCCCGTAGCCTGTCCTGAAAGGCTGTGTAAGGGCCCCTGAGGGCCCGAGGAGGATGCTGAGGATTGGGCCTGCTGGCAGAGCTGCAGTAGCTCCCACACAGAGAACCCCTCTGACCGCTGCAGTACAGCCCCCAGCTCCCTGTCACTGAGAGAACATCCCTGGGGCACTAGCGCCTGCAGCAGCACCTGTCTTCGCATCCCCGCATCTGGCAGACCCACGTGGTAGTGCTTAGCGAAGCTCCGATGCACCGTATCCTGGAGCAGATCTGGCCTGCCAGTGGTACACACTACGATCACCAGCCCAGGGGCTACCCCCGCCAACCCTAACCCCATCTGGGCCTTCTCCAGGGCGGATAGCAACACCTGCCTCAGCCCCTCCTCATCCTCCAGAGCCTCCACTTCACTGAGCAGCACAACAGAAGGCTGTCTCGCCCCCGCCACCTGCAGCGTGGCCCCCAGGATCCCCTCGGCATCCACCTTGCCTTTAGAAGCTAACATGGCCCCGCTGAGCCTATAGAAGGAGGCCCCCAGCTGGGCGGCCATGGAGCGGGCCAGAGTGGTCTTCCCGCTTCCCCGGGGGCCGAACAGCAGCACAGTGGCTGGGGGTAGGATGGCAGGACTGGGCCTTAGACAGGGCCACAACAGCTCCTCCTCCAGGGCAGCCTTGACATGGGTCAGCCCAGCCAGCTCCCCCCATAGCAGGGCCGGGCTGCAATCCAGCACTTCCCCGTTGACTAGATCCAGAACCATGGGGTCTGGACTCTTCAGGCTGGCTGTCTCCCCTGGTCCAGACCCAGGCTGGCCCTGGCCGTGGAGGGAGGGGCGTTTCTGGTTGTGAGCCTGGGAGGAGCGGTGCTGCTGCTGTTGCTGCTGGGAGTGGGAGAAGACCTGGTTTTCTGACCCCCCTCCTCCTCCGTTCTCTCCAGTCATCCCTGCTGCCGGGCTGTTTTCACCTGCTACAGCCACCATATAGGGAGGGGACACCAGGGGCTGGGAGGAGGGCTTACTGGGCTTAAATGCCAGGGGATCTGTGCTGCCTGTGGTGAATCTGATGTTTCCTTTATCCCCCATGCTGTAGGGAGAGAGAGAGTCCCCTCCTCCTCCGGACTTCATTGGGTCGTAGCCTGAATACTTCCTGTATCGAGAACCTTCCCCCTCCTCTTCCAATGACATGTCAAATGCCTTCCTCTTCACCCCACTTCCAGACTCCTGGTAGCTGTAGCTACCCCCGACTACGGTGGGCCGGGAGGGGAGAGGAGTAGGGGCGGCCAGCCCGGAGTGTAAGTACCCTGCAGAGGGGTGGCTGTAAGCGGGGGCCAGGCTGGGCTGGTGGGGGTAGCTGGTTGGCGGGTAGTTGTAAACTTGGGTGGAGGGTGAGTAGCTGGGCACCAGGTTGGGCGTGGGCTGGAGGGGGTGGTGGAGGGAGGCAGGGGGAATTGCTGAGCCAGGCAGGGGCCCGGGGCAGTACCCAGACGAGAGGTAGGTACCGTTGTAGCTGGGGGGGTTGTAGTCACCGGAGTGAGACCCAGAGCAGGAGCTGCTACCACTATATCCAGAGTCTGAGAGGTTACTGTTGACCACCGACACACTGCTGGCACCTGGGGGCCCTGCTGATGTGGCTCCAGCCTTGGGGCCTGACAGACCATCCAAGGACACGGGGTAGGACCCCTCCGCACTGTGGCTCAGGGGCCAGGGCTCCAGCTCAGTCTTGAGGCCATTGAGGCCCCCGAAGGCCCCTGGCTCTGGGTAGGCCCCTACAGCGGGCCCCGGTGGACGGTTGTAGGGCGAGTCTAGAACACCAGAGTACTTCTCTGCATAGCTCTTCAGCAGATTGGAGGCGGTTAGGGCACCAATGTCGTCATTGGCCCAGGCGTAGCCTCCTCGGCCGTGGGTGCGGCCAGCGGCGTACAGCTCGGACTTGTGGGCTGGCGAGGAGGTGGTGGAGGACACATCCAGGTGCTGCTCAGGCCACTGGCTGAGAGACTGGGCATGCTCCGGGTTCCAGTGCATCTTATACAGGCCTGGAGGAGAAGAAACAGAGAGAGAGAGAGACACCAGGTTGTCAGGTGCTGTTTAGGACGGTGGTTCCAGTGCATTTTTTACAAGCCTGGAGAAGACAGAGGCAGAACTCAGGAAATATATACGAGACATCACAGAACACTAAATGTGTTGAAACCAGTGGCGGTCGTGCCGTTTAAGATGAAGGGAGGACAATATAATTTTTTCATGAGCATAGCCTATTAAAGCATATTGGATGACTGTCAATCATATTCCATTCACCCATTTTAATGTAGCAGAGATCGGTTTAGGCTACATGATACTCAAATTTTTTCCTTTACCCATCATGAGGTTGCTACAACCTCGCTTATGAAAAGTTTGTGAACAGAAGCTTCGGAATGAATATACCCCTAATCACACATGAACACAGTTCACTTTCATAGCAGCCACGATGTATTCCTTCTCGTACCTTTGCAATCTCCTCCGCTTACCTTTTCCTGTCACTTGTGGACTTCAATGCACAACACATCAGCTGTATGTGACCAGGCGAGCAAAACTTTCCAAGCCAAACCTCATCATAACAGCTACACACATTCTACATCGGTGTCACCATATTAGCTAAAGTAACATCGTAGTCAACATATTTAATAGAACTAACACGTTATTAAACCCCCTGCAATCATGCAGTAATGTTACTGTGTACAGTCAGTAAGCAGTTTAGCAATTACACCAGCGGGCCCTGGTGGCAATAAATTAGTAAAACCCAAAGCTTACCTTGACCTGGAAGAGTTCCAGTGTTTTTAAACTTTGTTTCCATTGAACATGCCATACAAATAAAGGCATTTTAATTAATTATATGAAGAGTGCCTTCTTTTTGATGACCAATTTAACCCTTTTACCAAAGAGCACCTTCCGTCTACCAAAATCTGCTATTGTGTACCTTAGTAGTGTTTCCCTTCCTTCTTTTGTTCCAGTGTTGTGTTGAATAGTCATAGCCAGCGAGCTAACATAGCATCCCTCTGTTTGAGCAGGGTGTTTGAGTAGGCTCGACTACCTATCTGCATTTGCTAGTTAAGTAAATATGTCTCTAACTCCCTCTTGCTTCTCCTTCCTTTTGAAAAAAATGTATTTGTTCAAAACTGTTTTCTCTCTCTTTGAGTCTTACACATTTTATGCACTGCAGCGC
This sequence comes from Oncorhynchus masou masou, assembly GCF_036934945.1. Classification (NCBI taxonomy): domain Eukaryota; kingdom Metazoa; phylum Chordata; class Actinopteri; order Salmoniformes; family Salmonidae; genus Oncorhynchus; species Oncorhynchus masou. Next base: position 39,693,481 of record NC_088244.1, on the reverse strand, counting down.
TAGCTAGCTGTAGTTTATGCTTTCAGTACTAGATTCATTATCTGATCCTTTGATTGGGTGGACAACATGTCAGTTCATGCTGCAAGAGCTCTGATAGGTTGGAAGACATTCTCTGGAAGTTGCCAATAATTACTGTGTAAGTCTATGGAAGGGGTTGAGAACTATGAGCCTCCCAGGTTTTTTATGGAAGTCAGTGTCCCCAGAGGAGGATGGAAGCTAGCTGTCCCCCGGCTACACGATGGTGCTGACCTACAGAGTGCTGGTGAGGCTACTATAGACCTTCATTGCAAACAATGTGTTTCAATTAAACATTTGGTGGCGTGAGTATATTGAGTATAGTTTTGTCTAAAAAGGATAACTTTTTAAGTTTCACTGAGGAGGATGATCCCCCCCCTTCCTCCTCTGAGGAGCCTCCACTGGTTGAAACACTATAAAAGCCTATTGTTTTTGTGTGCAACCTATTCTCTTCTTCTCACATATATTATTATCGGAAAACGTCCCTCAACCTCACTTGTCTTTTAACATTGTTTTAACACAGGCCTTTCAACGCTCCTTTAATCAACCCTCTCTTTTTCCTCAGCCTGTTTTCCTCTTTGCTACTACTGTGTCCACAGTGACACATGGCCAGAACACCTCTTATCAGAGAGGCTGTTACTACTGTGTCCACAGTGACACATGGCCAGAACACCTCTTATCAGAGAGGCTGCTACTACTGTGTCCACAGTGACACATGGCCAGAACACCTCTTATCAGAGAGGCTGTTACTACTGTGTCCACAGTGACACATGGCCAGAACACCTCTTATCAGAGAGGCTGTTACTACTGTGTCCACAGTGACACATGGCCAGAACACCTCTTATCAGAGAGGCTGTTACTACTGTGTCCACAGTGACACATGGCCAGAACACCTCTTATCAGAGAGGCTGTTACTACTGTGTCCACAGTGACACATGGCCAGAACACCTCTTATCAGAGAGGCTGTTACTACTGTGTCCACAGTGACACATGGCCAGAACACCTCTTATCAGAGAGGCTGTTACTACTGTGTCCACAGTGACACATGGCCAGAACACCTCTTATCAGAGAGGCTGTTAGTGGGAATGACTTTCTCCTGTTTCTCCTACTGGTAGTGGATTGTGTTTTAGTGTTATCCTCATGCATGGCAACAGAAGGAGCTCATATTACCCAGAGAGAGAGGGGGGGTGGAGAGAGGGAAAGGGAGAGAGAGAGAGACTGGGGAGAGGAGGAGAATAAAGACAGAGGGAGGGAGAAAGAAAGTGAGAGAGAGAGGTAAGGGGCCAGGAGGAATTGGATGGAGCTGTTTCCCAGGTTGTGTTAGTAGTGTGGTGGTGATAGTATTGATAAGGTTATCCTACTTCTCCCTGCACCAGCAGCACTCCCAGATGACCTATTGTTATCTCCCTGCACCAGCAGCACTCCCAGATGACCTATTGTTATCTCCCTGCACCAGCAGCACTCCCAGATGACCTATTGTTATCTCCCTGCACCAGCAGCACTCCCAGATGACCTATTGTTATCTCCCTGCACCAGCAGCACTCCCAGATGACCTATTGTTATCTCCCTGCACCAGCAGCACTCCCAGGTGACCTATTGTTATCTCCCTGCACCAGCAGCACTCCCAGATGACCTATTGTTATCTCCCTGCACCAGCAGCACTCCCAGATGACCTATTGGTATCTCCCTGCACCAGCAGCACTCCCAGATGACCTATTGTTATCTCCCTGCTGCATGCTGTCACCCCCTTCCCCTCCCCCTCCCACCCCGAACCAACCCCTTTGCGCACACCATCGCTTCAAAACAGACCACTGGCCGTCTCGACAGAGAAAGGGGGAGGTGAATGCTGGACAGTGGTTTGGAGAGAGGGGGAAGAGGGCTGGAGGGAAGGGGAGAATGGACACTGGACAGTGTTGTGGAGAGAGGAGAAAGGAGGAGGGGGTTGGGTGGGTTTGGAATAACAGAATAGTGTGCTATTCATCTGCAGCCTCCCATGGAACATTGGGAGAGTGGAATGCCTGTTCCTGTCTGTTACTCTGTACTTTGGCTGACTAGCTGGCGCTGTTCCTCTATGTGTGTGTGTGTGTGTGTGTGTGTGTGCTTTTGTTGGTGCACGTTTGTGTGTAGCACAACGCAGGGAGCCTCTGATTGATCATGCCTGTTCAATACACTGAGAAGACCAGCAGAAAAGGGAGAAGGGGAGCATATGAAAGAATGCAAAAAGTGAAAAAACAACTGATGTTAGTAGAATCAGCCGTTTCATATAGACTCACACAGTCAGGCTGCTTCTTGCTGAGGCGTTAGCTTGACATTCCAGGAATAGTTTGGCATTATTGAACTGTCACGATTTGGCCTGGGGAGTGGAGGACTAGAACTATTGCCAGGCAGAACAGGCAGAGGAGAGGAGGAGTGGAGGACTAGAACTATTGCCAGGCAGAACAGGCAGAGGAGAGGAGGAGTGGAGGACAAGAACTATTGCCAGGCAGAACAGGCAGAGGAGAGGAGGAGTGGAGGACTAGAACTATTGCCAGGCAGAACAGGCAGAGGAGAGGAGGAGTGGAGGACTAGAACTATTGCCAGGCAGAACAGGCAGAGGAGAGGAGGAGTGGAGGACTTGAACTATAGCCAGACAGAGTGAAGAGGAGAGGAGGGGTAAAGTAAAGGAATAAAGAACAAGAAGCTGTCATTATTACTTGCATGGCCTCTTCTAGTCTGTGCCCCAGATGGCACCCTCCCCATTCCCTTTCTAGCACAATACTTCTGGATCCATAGGATCCATAAGAGTAGTGCACTTCGTAAGCTGCCATTTGGGATGCACACTAAGTATTCCCTCCAGCAATAGAGAGAGGCCTAGCTGCTTGATGATCCATGAGTCATTCCTCTGTCTGTATGACTGTGAGGCTGGAGCCTGGACTCTTATTGCCATTTAAATCAAACCGCTAATATCCACCGACCGGCAACTGCCAATCTCTCTCTCTGTCTCTTTCTCTCTCTCTCTCTCTCTCTCTCTCTCTCTCTCTCTCTCTCTCTCTCAAACCTCAACAACATTCACCAACCGCTGTGCCTTTCCTCACTCTTTCCTTTGCTTGTCTCACTCTGACGGTGCTGCTTTCCTCGACTACTAAACTTTGGCCTCCATCGCTTTCTCTCCGCCCAGTGGGAACCTCCAACCTCCAGCCCTCTCCATGTTTTTGTCTTCAAACGGCATCTTTTAAATCAATCATTTAAATCAAATCAACCTCAATATCCACCAACCGCGGTGGCTTTTTCACTCTGACTGTGTTGCTTTCCTCAACCTAAACGTTGACCTTTTTCTCTCTCTCTTCCCCCCTGGAAACCTCCAACCTCTCTTCAGCTTCTCCGTGTGTTTTCTTCAGATTACAGCCTCCCTATTAATTCAGTCCCATCAGATCAGAGCAGCAGAACAGATGGCTGTTGGATTATGAAGTCCTTCATATTCAAATCCGCAGACTGCCTTAAGTTCCCAACGTCCAAACCAGTTAAAGTAATCAGTCCCCTAAGCCTGCCACACACTGCGGTCCTTCCAGAAACATTGACAACCTGTACTTGGACACCATAGTCTTTTTTAGGAAACATGCTTAAAGACATTTGGACATTCTCCACTCCACACCCAGCCAGCTGACCATATATTTCTGTGGTTTGACTTAGAAGTCGTTGTCCGGCAGATTGGAGAGAGAAACGGAGAGAGAGAGCGAGAGAGCGAGAGAGAGAGAGAGAGAGAGAGAGAGAGAGAGAGAGAGAGAGAGAAATAGAGGGTAGAGTAACTCCATGTCTAAGAGACAAAGAGAGAGAGAGAAACAGAGAGACAGAGCGAGAGAGAAAGAGAGAGGGAGAGAGAGTGTTGCTACGAGAGACTTAGCTCCATGTCCTGCAGGCCAGTCCGTTCCCATCTGCGGCAGCAGGCTGTTTGTGAGCAGCGTAAAGCCCAATAACGGAGCCAGTGTGGGACAGAGACAGATGGAAGCCCAGGGGATCTCATAAAACCTGCAGTGGACAGAGGGAGGAAGGGGAAGGTGGAGAGGAGTGGGGGAGGGAGGGAGGGACTGGACAGCAGGCGTGTGGACCCAAAGAGGATGGAGGAGGGCGAACGTTAGGACATTAGGATGTTAGAGGACTCATTGAGAAATCCAGGGGGGTCTAACTGCTGGCCACTCCATCATCAGAGCAGCATGCCAAGAGCTATACAGACGGATCCTTTTCCAGGGAGACCTGGGGCATATGGTACAGGTTGGGTGAAAAAATGTTTGGTACAGGTTGGGTGAATTTTTTTTTCTCATATTAGAAAAAACCTCACTCCTTCTTTTCTTAATGATGCGATCACTGGCGTAACGCAGTTTCTCTGGACCCCCAATAAGGTCGGAGTCCCCCGACATTTAAAAAATAAATACATTGAATGCGTCACCCAGACAGCCACTCACAAAGTATAGACTACTGATCGCTGTCCATGGTGCTGAAATTGAGACGTCTATTGGGGGTGCTTATATAATCGATGATAGGCATTCTATTGTGCCTGTGCATGTAGCCAATATCTTTGCTTTCGCTAATGGATAAATGTTTATTGGTCCCATGTTAAGCTTAACAATTCAGAAAGCTATACACCGTGTTGCAAGGCTGCTATTACTTGTTCAGTAATTAAAGTTGGAAATTCAAATTTTTGATTCAACAGCATACTAGAGGAGCAACCAACTGATTTTTACAAAAAGATACAACTGTCCTGTATAGTCCTATCTGAACCTGCATGACCTGAGCCGTCCTCACACTCTCTCCCAGCTGGGATAGAAAGTTGTTGTGGGCAAAACCAGTCTATTAATGTCAAATAATACAGTCAGCACCCTCAAAACATTTAGAATTCAAGACACACTTAACCAGCATGGCTACCACAGCATTCTGCAGCAATACACCATCCCATCTGGTTTGCACTTAGTGGGGCTATCATTTGTTTTTCAACAGGACAATGACCCAACACACCTCCAGGCTGTGCGAGGGCTATTTGGCCAAGAAGGACAGTGATGGAGTGCTGGATCAGATGACCTGGCCTCCACAATCACCCGACCTCAACCCAATTGAGATGGTTTGGGATGAGTTGGACCGCAGAATGAAGGAATAGCAGCCAACAATTTCTCAGCATATGTGGGAACTCCTTCAAGACTGTTGGAAAAACATTCCAAGTGAAGCTGGTTAAGAGAATGCCAAGAGTGTGCAAAGCTGTCATCAAGGCAAAGGGTGGCCACTTTGAAGAATCTAAAATATATTTTGATTTGTTTAACACTTTTTTGTTTCCTACATGATTCCATATGTGTTATTTCATAGTTTCGATATCTTCTCTGTTATTCTACAATGTCAAATAATACATTGGTACTGTAGAATACTACATTGATACTGTATTTGTTTCTTAGAATTGAAGAATGTGACTGATCAAAGTGCCTGAAAGTACCTCAGGCCTTGAGAAATAAATGATTGAACTGATGAAAGTAAGGGGATATCGGTGAACAAATGCTGTGGTCAAGGCTACGACGACGCCACTGTAATGAGTGGACCTTCCTCAGGTGTTCAAAAGGGCATAAGAGAACGAGAAACTTGTGCTTCGTTCTTAGGTAGTTCTTCATTCGTTTTATTTTAGAAAATGATCTCTCTGCAGAAACGACAGTTACAGGGATGTTTAAAAACAGCTTGATCGCCGTAGCAGCATCGGGGAAACTGTGCAGAATGGTGAGGTGCTTTAAATACAGCATTAAAATACAACATCTTTATTTGAGCATCTCACATTCTCCTTAATTGCAACTCAATGTTAGTAAGGTGTCCTTGATGTTTTGTACACTCAGTGTGTAATGCACAATGTCTCAGGAAAGACTGTCTGGGTTTGCCAATACTCTGTATAGAGAGCAGTCAAGCCCAGAAACTGGACCTACAGGCCACGGTGAAAACATTTGTACACGAAAATGCAAGGTGACGCAGTCGCATATTGTAGCTACTATAGGCCTCTACATGAAAAAAGAGAGACAAGCACAGACATAGAGATAGGTTTTTCTAAGAAAAATAAAGAATAAAAGAGACACAGAGAGAGAATCAGCAAGGAAGACATCAGGAGACAAGTTGGACATACTTTAATCTACCTTGATTGCAGCCCATTTGCGTAGGCTATTAGCCAGACAAGACCTGCTGAGTTCGCAATAAATAGTTGCAAAATGTATCCTCATGCCGACAACTTTTTCCCTCATGCCGACAACTTTTCTCCTCATTGTTTGGCTACTTGATGTATAATTTCTTTAAAGTGTATAAATAGCTGCTGAATAGCAACTATATAGTGTGTACAGCTATACTGTAGGTCAGTGATCGCCAACCTTTTCAGTCCAAAAGCAAGCCGAGATCTATCGCTCAGATTTTTTTATTAAAAGCATGACTTAAAAAACACAAGCCTATGCAACATTAAAAACAGTTTTGTAGCATGGGGGTTTGTACAGTAGGCTATAGGCTCATTACATTATCACTGCATATTGGCTATGCTGAATTGCCTTGCCAATGTTGTTCTTCTCAGACCATTTTGAAATTATACTTCAAAATTGTAGGTATATGAGCCCACTGGTAATAGATCATTTGTTGTATTACTTGTGAGGCACAGCTGAGTGAACATAGTGATCCGTTTTTTAAATTTAATTGGACAAATGGCCTGCATCTGATTGTCAGTCAGTCTGTTGGGAGAGAGGGAGGGATGGAGGGATGGAGGGAGGTAGTAGAGGTGAGGCTGGGTCTCACCAAACTCACCATCCCTCCGCTGAGACAAGGTGAAACAGTCTTCTTTCCAGCTTAGAGCTCTTCTACCCGACCTCAGCCCGACGGGCCCCGACGTTATACATAGGGCTAGGACCAGGTTGGGCCTGTTTTTCATCAATAACTAGGGTACTGGTAGGGCTTAGGTATCACTAATTTGATCACAAAAATGTTGAAGCTGAGTCGTATGCTCGTGGTCTGCTGATTAGTACAGTCATGTCTAATTAAGATCATAACAATGTTGGATGTGCTTCAACCTCATCAAATATAAGAGGAGAGATGATTAAAAAAATATATATATATAATGTTCCATGAGTTTTGTTAGAGTTTAGAGTGACGAAAAGTAGCTAACTACTCTCTTAAATCTCTTCATTACTTGAGCAGAGGGAGCCAGAGATACTTTCGAGGAGATGGGAGACTCCATCGGAGTTGTGTTAACGCCCTTTGTGTACGTTGCCAATGCTACGTCAATGGGCCGTGCGGTGCATTTGGGGCGATTCTGGGACAAGTAGAACTCTCCTTCAAGGAGTGAATGAGAGTCAGTTGGGCACTAGCTCAAAAACCCAACATTAGCATGAATTTCATCAACAAGAAGTACAACATCAGAAATCTTTTCTGAGACGTGAGATAATTAACTTGCTAATAATTAACTGTAATATTGTATAGCTTTGGAATTGTGACATTACGTACTTTGAGTGATGATTAGCTTAGCAACCGCGTGACACAGCATGGCAATGTGAACGTGATTGGTCGACATTCTGCTTTATGGGGCATTATGCGTTCCACCATTGATTTCCCAATGGGATTCCTATCTCCTCCTTTCTCGAATATATCTGTCAGAGCAACCCAACTGAAGCCATTGGTATGGATACACAGACTCAGTGCCGCCATGAGCAGAGCGCATGCAGAGGGAGCTGCGTGCAGGGAGAGATCAAGTGA